>NW_026294480.1:59013245-59183245 GCF_007827085.1 Peromyscus californicus insignis | reverse complement strand
CACAAATGCATGTAAAATAAAAAAAAATAAATCATTTAAAAAAAACTAGTGTTTTCAAGCATTATTTTTCATCCTGTCTTGGGTGGTACAGATTTTTATTAAAGTCTTTTTTTTACCTGAATCTAGATGTTTCTAATGTTTGTTTCATAGAACTCCTTCTCATCAATAAATTTTTCGTTGTATACTCTTTTAGAAATAGTTTTTTGTTCACAGTTTTATATACACACACACACACACACACACACACACACACACACACTAGGAATCTTAAACCATTTCCTAAAACTAATAAATATTGATGCAGGTGATTCTCCACTTCTTACCACACTGTGCTCCAGTAAGCCTGTGATATTTTTAGAAAATGTTGTATTTGAACACTTAGTGTCAAATAAAGTATAATTATAACCAGCGCTGTAGGTAGATTATTAAGAAATCCTGTAATATTTAAAATGGTGAAATTATTAGTTGAGTTCTGAATATGGATAAAATTGTGTTTTAAAGTAAGGAGTGAATGGGAAGCCAGATAATAAACCTAATAGGTAAATTATATTGTGTTCTAACTATGCTGGGTGTGTGGTGCACACGTTCAGTACCTGTACTCTAGAAGCAGAGGTAGGTAGATATCTATAAGTTCTAGGCCATCCGGGGCTACCTGGAGACCTTGTGTCAAAGTAAGGAAGTGGGGAGAGGAGGAGGAACATAGTATTAAATGACATTGGGGGAAGACAAGGGAGAATATGTGGGAAATAGAAATTGTATTAACCCTCATTAGGCAGGTAATACTGGAGCAAAGCCACATCAGAGGGAACCAGGGGGATATGTGGAGAACGTACGTTCCAGGCACAGCGGGTGACCAAAGCCAAGGGCACATGGTACAAGTATGGCTGCCTGACTGCCTGCCGTGTTAGAGGAGCACAGACGTCATGGTGGACTGGAGCAGAGTGAGCCGTGGAGTCGTGAGAGTAGGAGATGCGGTCAGCGGGGACCTGGCAGCTGTTGACTTTCCCTCTCTGTGAAACTGGAGGGGTCTGAGCAGAGGGATGGGGCGCTGCTGCTACCTTACATACTGGATTGCTATTCCAGTGGCCCGAAGGGAGAGCCTGTGTGGTAGAGTGCAGGAGCAGGAGCCAGAGACCGACTAGACAGCTGGCAGAGTGCTGCAGCCAGAGATGGCAGGCGCTCAGCTGGCCACCGTGGAAGCTGAGTGCACTGGGACCCGTTTACGTAGTTCACTCCAGTCGCCGAATTCTTTCCTCTTCCCTAAGATGGCAACTCTGCCTGCTCTGAGGCCTCCTACCTGCCTTGGTTGTGGCATTCCTCACACTGATTGGTTTACTCAGTTCTCTGGAATGCTTTGTATTAGTACTAGTACTTAGTATCATCAGCAAAGTGCATCAATAAATGTGAGAAGAAAGAAAAGGATAAAGGAATGATCAGTGATGATAATTGCCGCTTTGTGTTTGAAATAATGGTGTCCTCAGAAAGCCCTGAGATAACGCATCCTTACCTGTGGAGAAATAGCTTTGGAGTCCAAAGAAAGATGACCGCTACAACTCCAGTGCATGTCTTCAGTGACCTCTACCTCGTAGTAGGCCCCACCCTTGTGGATATCCGACCCTTCCCATAATGCCAAGCTGCGGACCGTGCCTTTCCCACGGGACTTCAGGATTGAAGGTGCACACCGCGGCACGGTGCTGTGCTTGCTTCTCTCCAGCCTTGTAGTTTCAGCCTGCGTTCCCCATCCTGTGTGCAGCCCAGCCGTTATGGGTTTCCAGAAAAGTGGAAACTGCCTACGTCAGCATCTCCTGAGTGACGTAATGATGAGTGCCTCTCAGACATGCTATAAGTCAAAAGGGACCTGCTCAGGCCCAAATGTGCTTGATAACTAATTAGGGAGTCAACATGTAACACTGGGAAGTACCACTCATCAGCTGAGGACTTGTGTTCAGGTTGGTGGTTGTAACTTTAGTGGTGTCTCTGCATCCGTTTGTACACACAAACACTTGCCTGTTTTAGTCACCCTTCTGTCTCGGAGTATGTTCACACTGAGCATTGCTGTTTGGGTCTGTGCTAAACAGCTTCTGAAAACATGGAACAGGATTTAAATTTCTTTAACATTAAAATGTTCTTGAAAAAAATATTTGTGAGACAGGTCGTGCCCAGGCTTGTGATCTTATTATCTTAACCGCCACAGTTGTGTTTAGAGGTGCATACCGCTGAGCCCGACTCAAAGAAAGGGAATCGCTTAGAGACTTAACACTAGTGCTTGGCCGGCATTTTGGGGTCCTGTGTTTGACCTTAGCATGGCAGAAAACCAAAGTAAACTAATGGTAGACCACTGATTGTTGTCATCAGAAAACCTAAGTGGGGGAGCAGGCCAGTTCTCCACTCTGAACAAAATTTAAGATCTAAGAAACTGCTTTTTTTTTTATATGTTGCAAATAAATTTACAGAATTTTACAAATGTTACTGTATAAATTCTGATACTAGTTGATCTTTTTATGGACTACTGCTTTAATGATATATAGTAGGGAGTTTATCATTTCATATTATGATATTTTCATTGAACCTGAAATTATTAAGTTATTTATTGTCATCAGTTATTTGTAGCAGGCCTGGTAAGCTGCGGTATGTAAAGTTTGAAAGGAAAGACGGCTGTCCTGTGGTTTTATAACAGCTTCTCTCTCTCTCTCTCTCCCTCCCTCCCTCCCTCCTTCCTCCCCCCTCCCCATCCCTCTGTAATTTGCTGCTTGTGGTTTCAATTAAACTACAATAAAGGAAAGAATTTAACTAAAATCTGACGTTCAATGGAGCTATAAAGAGATGGGTACTCAAAAAAGTACTGAAGGAATGTAAATGAAGATGAACTTATCTCAAAATAACGTATTAATTCTTTTTCTTGGGACTGTGACAAAACACCAGAGAAACATCTTTAAAGAAGAGAGCTCTCTGGCTCCTGATGTAAGAGCAGACGTAGTCTGTCATGGTGGAAAGCATGGCAGCAGGGATGTAGAGCATCCAGCCTCTGCTTCCATGGGCATGAAGCAGAGGGAAGTGCTTGCTTGTGCTCACTCTATTCAGGGTAATCCAGTGTGTCTCCTGGGTAATTGAAAAGATCAGTCATCATAATAGGGAAGGTCATTTTAATCAGTAAAACAAAGGATGAAGCCACCTTAAGCTGAAATCGACGGTGGGAGAAGTTCCAGGGGAAGAGATGTTCATGGTTGATCACCATGATGGTGAATGCCGTAATCCCAGGACTCAGGAGGTTGAGGCAGGAGCAGCCCAGGCTCCAGGAGAACCTGTGCTGCCCAGTGAGGAGCTGATAAGTTCAGGAGTCAGGGTTGAGAAGGAAGGCACATGATGTTCGTTATTGGTAGGGATGCTATATGGTTGACACATCCAAGAAAACCAACTGAAAAACTATCAGAACTAACTACAAAGTTACCAGGGGGGCCATGTATACAATAGTTAGGGTGAAAAGTAAAAAGAAAGCTCATGGACTGTTTTTAAAAGGAAAATATTGACATATGCAGGGCATGACCTACCTTTCTCACCCCAGCTGGATGCCAGAGGATCCCAAGACCCAGGCTCACCTAGGTTACATAGTGAGACCCTGTCTCCCCCTCCCAAAATGTGTATTATATGGCTGGGTTGTTTTTGTCTTATATTACTAAAACGTTTTAATATATACCTGCAGAGTAAAATAAAGTTTTAAGGCATTTACTTTATCACTTTACGTCATTCTGACTAGTGTCTGTGTGTGGTATCTTTTACAGTTTGTTATTGTGCTGTATATGATAACTTAGGGCAACCACATGTCAGAAATGTTGACCTGTTTTCTAAAAGCAGCAATCCCTGTCCTCACTCACTCACTCTTCCTTCCTCCCATGTGCATAGGTCAGCACACCTGTCTCTGTGCCCACAAAGACCCACGAGCTGCTTCACCGAATGAGCGGGAAAGGACTGGCCGCCTGCTACTGCTTCCCAAGACAGCCGTGCATTTTCGGTGACAAGATGGTCTCCGTGCAAATAACACTGAACAATACTTCCGACCGAAAGATAGAAAATATCCACATAGGGGAAAAAAAGCTTCCTATAGGCATGCAAATGCATGTTTTTCATCCAATAGGTAAATACTAATCCTCATTTGAAACTTGGTAACTAAATGTTTTCATTTTTAAAACAGATGTTTCAGAAAAAGATAAAAATACAGCATTATTTTACGAACTGTGAGAGTGCCCGGTGTGTGTGTGTGTGTGTGTGTGTGTGTGTGTGTGTGTGTTACTCAGGATCCTAGGCAGGTGTTCTACCCTTAGGCTATATTCCCAGCCATTTCCCTTTTCTGTGACTGACTTTACCATGTCGGAGAAATATATTTCTTTGCCCTCAGTGGATCGAGTCCCAGTGTCCTAACCCCAGGAGTGATGAGGGGGTGGGCCTGAGGAATCAAAATTGCCGTCACCTCCCCCATCTGCATCACCTTCTCTCACCTCTCCTACTCGTCTTTCCTCCTTGCCTTATCTTAGATAACTTATTGTGTATTAAAGGCAGGAAAATCAGTCTGCCTTTTGGAATACATACGTCTCATAGCTCAAGACCCTATCCTGATTCCTTTTACTTTCCATAAATTGAAAAGTAAAGGGAACACAGGATGAATACTGTTCTGATGTCTTCCTATTCATGCACAGGATATAGAGCACCCTGTGGTGTGTGATTGCATTTATTATGTTTTTAAATTTCTTTAATCTGTTACTGCCATTTAGGAATCAAGATGTTTTCATGCTAAAAAAAAAAAAAAAAAAAAAGGAAACCTCATTTTTCTTAAAGTAATGCATAAGATGCAGCAGTAGTGGACCTTGTCTCTGTATGCAGCAGGCAGTGGTGGCCCTCATCTCTGCATGCAGGAGGCAGCTGCTACTGGACCCTGATTGGCCTCGCATGCAGCATGTACTACCCAGATGCCCATCCGAGTATCTCTTGGACCCCTTGCCAGTTTTAAGTGTTTTCTTAAAATATTTAGTTTGTTCAGCCCGGCGGTGGTGGCGCATGCCTTTAATCCCAGGCACTCGGGAGGCAGAGGCAGGTGGATCTTTGTGAGTTCGAGGCCAGCCTGGTCTACAGAGCGAGATCCAGGAAAAGGCGCAAAGCTACACAGAGAAACCCTGTCTCAAAAAACCAAAAAAAAAAAAAAAAAAAAAAAAAAAAAAACCAAAAAATATTTAGTTTGTATGGATGGAAACAATCCCCAAGGTGTACTTGGGAGAAGCTTCAGCCAAAATCTTCATTGAAGGTGATGTGAGTTAGTGATGGTCTTGGGTATATATGAAGCCCTGGGTATGACCCCAGCAGCCTCCCATCAACCCTACAGGAGGTGGAAGCAGGAGGGTCAGACTTTCACGGTCACCTTCAGCTACAGGAATGTGTTCTGAGCTATTAGGATTGTTATCTAAAAGAAACAAAAAGGGATGTAGGTTTCTGTCACTCCGGCCTCCGTTTTCTGCCCTTGGTCCAGGACAAAGTCAGTGAGTTTTCCTTCTTATTCTGTCCTCTGTTGCACGTAACTGCTCTGTTTTCTCCATCTGACCCTGGCATTGTGGGACTTCCACAAGGCATTTTGTAAACAGCATCATGCTCTGTATGTGTGATATATATCACTAGGGAAATAATGGTTTCTAATGCAAAGCCTAGTAGACTTTCATAAACAGCCAAGGTAAAGTGGGTTAGGTTTATTGAGACCTTACCAAATGCCAGTATTTTATGCCTTGATAATTAAGAGAATTTAAATAGTACCCACTCTCCTAGTTTTTACAGGATTATTTTGTGAATTTGATATATTGCCAAGGAATTACAGAATATACCAATTTGTGATTTTTTTTTAACTGCTTGTAATCTAGCCCTTTTTACCTAGTTTAAAAATTAGTTTAGTTAAGCAGTGTCGAGTAGCTGATGTATGGGTTGTCTGTGGCTGGAAATGTTATCCAAAGGTTAAAACAGTAGAGCAGTATTAATGCTTCCTTGGGCTGGCATAATGAGTTGATGAGTTGACCTTTTATTGGCCTATGTAGAGTAGAAGAAATAAATACAATACATTTCATAGTATGACGTTAATGTGGCATTAAAATATGAATGTCGTTGCCTCCGTACTACTTATGAGCTTTTCATTCTGAGGAAAATTTTTATGGCTACGATATTTCATTCATTTTTGGGCATCGATCGGATGCTATTAAGGTAAAGAGTTTTTTTCCAGGTGTGTAACACAGCCCAGATCCTGTAACAATAGATTACAACCAGTTACGGTGTGTGGTTATATCTAAATTAGCCCTCCATAGTCATCTGAAGAATGCAGCAAAACCAGGTATTTTGTTTTCATCTTTTTGTGAAATAAGAGAGTCAAGATATTTTATTCATTAAATGTGTGCCTATCTTAAAGGACCTGGCAGTATTCTTACTAGTCACCAATCTGCTTTATTTTGCCTTCAAACCCTGGATCTTGCCTTTCCATTAGCAGGGAGCTGAATTCCTTGTAAGAATATTAGAACTTATTTGCCTAGTTTTCCAAAGAGATTAAGAATATATGGGATTTAAGAGGTGGATGGGAGGACTTAAGAACTAGCATTAGACTATTTCCACTGCACAACAGCAAGTCCAGAAACAGTGTCCAAATATTGTAAAAATCCACCATGAATAATTTATGCTGATGAAGCGTTCATATCGTACAACATGCCATTGATCATGAACTGTCCTCCAGAATCAGCGCGTCACTAAGCTCACAGTTCATTACCGTAACGTCCAGACAGAACCAGGCGGTGCCGGAGTGCTAGCAGTGGGGCATCTTGAGTGCCGTCACCTCCTCAGGTGACGTGCAGGGGTACAGATGACATGGGAGAGCTGGATTGTGAGCGCAGTCGTGTTTGAGAGACCCCACTGGGTGTATGACTCAAACAAAACCGAGCTGCAGTGTTTGTAATGCGGAAACAGGTGTTGGGGGTTCACAAAGGACAGCCAGGGTACGACTCACAGGTAGAGTTCTCGTTTACCTGGACCCCATCTTCTGTTTGGGAAGGAGAGAAGACCAGTCTTAAGTACTTAAGTAATGAGACTGAGAGCTGTGAGCTGGAGAGAGAGAGAGAGAGAGAGAGAGAGAGAGAGAGAGAGAGAGAGAGAGAGAGAGAGCTTATATGACTATAGCCCTAAGGAAACGCTGATTGTCAAAGATTTAAGCAGCAAGTCTTGCTTGGTTTACTAGCTAGACAGTAAAATTTAAGTTATATAAGCAAATGAAATTCAAACTAGAATCGGAAATCAAGATACCGCAGAGCAAACCAATAACATTTTAAAATGTGTCTCAAGCATGGGCCACCTTATAATGCCTAGCCTTCATTGAGCCTGTGAGAAATACACATACATACATATATATATATATATATATATATATATATATATATATATATATATATATATATATATATATATAAATACACACACACACACACACCAGCTTCTTGAATTATTCTTTGTCCTGTCTCTACCGTCCTCTCTATTCATGGCGAGCTTTAAGGGGCCAATCATACTTAGCAACAAACCCCAGGAGATGTTGGTCTACTGAAAGAAGTGTGCTTGCTAAAGTATGATGGCACGATGTACCCGAAACTGATAAAGTTGGATATAAATGTCTTGTGTGCAGCTCTTCTGAAAACTTAGAGCAAAGTGAAGTCAAAGGAGATGTTTTCTGTTGCAGTGTGTGCTATATATATATATTCATACATATTTAGGATGCCCCGTTATTCTAAGATGTCTTAAGTAGAATGAACATTTGTAATTATTTGTCTTGTCTTCTTTTGCCACTGTCCCCCCACCCCCAAAGACAACATTATTATATCTTCAAATACTTGTTTCCCATACTTGGTTAGTTGATAGTTGAGTTTACCCTGGTAAGTCCCTGGGTAATGCAGTTAGATTTGTTTTGTTTCTAGTAATGCCAACTCTGTTGGGTAAAGTGGGCACAATTTAAGGCCCTCATCCAAAGTTACTTTAGCTTGCGTTTTAAGTTGGATTTTTTTTTTAGTTGAAATTTGAGCCCTTGTTTAAATTTTAACTTTTTATATCTAAGCAGTTTTGAGTGTATACTCTTTTATACATTTCAAAAGCTCAGTGATTTCCGTGAATTCTAGTCCACCTTGTGCTACATAGAGAGTTCAAGACCAGCCCTGACTACAGAGCTAGACTCTGTATTAAGATAAAAAGAAAACTGTCCACTGCCTATGGAGACAGAAGATAGTCCAGGAAATGTGTGTCTCATTTCTCAAAAGAAGAAATAGGCATGACCAGTAGGCACTTGAAAAAGTGTTCAACATCTTTAGCCATCAGGGAAATGCAGATTAAAACTGCTTTGACAATCAATCCATCTCACCTCAGTCAGAATGACTTCATCAGGAAGACACCTGATGTGAGGAGGGTGTGGAAAGAGCACTGTGCCCTCCTCGGGGAGATGTGACTATGTGCAGCTGCTTTCAAAGTCAGTGTGAGTCTCCTCAGAAAGCTAACGGCAGACCTGCTGTATGATCAGTCTACCCTGGCGGGTCTTTACCTGCAGGACTTGCATCAGCACACTGCAGAGGTGCTTCCACATGCATGGTGTTTGCTGCACTGTTCACAGTAGGGAAGAAGTAGAACCGGCCTAGATGTCTGTAAACAGAGGAATGGGTAAGGAAAAGGCAGTTCATGCACACAGTGAAATTTTTCTCAACTGGAAAGAAAAGTGGCATACCATCTTTAGAGAAATAGATGAAACAAGAGATCATTACATTAAACAAAGCAAGATTTATACCTCTTGCACTCATGTGGAGTGTGTGTGTGTGTGTGTGTGTGTGTGTGTGTGTGTGTGTGTGTGTGTGTGTGTGTGTGTGATCATGACAGAAAGGGGACCGTGGGTGGGGAAGAAGAGATCTCTTAAGAGATATCTCGGTTACTTTTCTATCACTGTGCTAAGATACCATGACCAAAGCAACTAATAAAGCAATGGATTTAATTTGGGCCTACCAGTTCCAGAGACTAGTAGAATCCATAACTATCATAGCAGGGAACATGGTAGCAGACAGGCAAGCAGTGGTCCCAAGAGCTTACATCTTATCCCCAAATTGGGGCCAGAGAGAGAGAGTGCACATTGAGAATGGTGTCGGCTTTTGAAACCTTGACATACTCTCTCCAACAAGACCACACCTCCTAATCCTTCTCAAACATTTCTACCAACTGGGGACCAGACAGATATTCAAATATATGAGTCTATGGGGGCCATTCTCATTCAAACCACAGCAGGGAAAGGCAAGGGTATTAAATAGGTAGTGGAATTTGTGTGACATGAAACCAGGAGACTGCTTGGAGAATCAAGGGGACCAGCAAAATAGGGGCTTTTGAAAGGGGAAGGCAATGGGAAATGGATGAACCAATGTATTGACATGAATACATGAAAATGCTGTGAGGCCCACCACCGATACAGCAACTTAAACAGTGAACTTAAAAAAACAAGGAAAAAATGATTCTCAAACAGATAGCTGTAGTGTGTTCATTAGAGGATGCTCAGAGTTAACTTGAAAGAGTGTAATTTCAGTCATGAGTTTCTAATTTCCTTTATTATTCTTAGTTTAAATTATCTTATGAGCCATCATTAAATTTCTTTCTTTTTTTTTTTTTTTTAAGTTTTCGAGATAGGGTTTCCTTGTGTAGCCTTGGCCATCCTGGAACTCGCCTTGTAGTCCACCTTGTAGTCCACCTGCCTCTGTTTCCCAAGTGCTAGGATTAAAGGCGCACGCCACCGCCACCTGGCTAAATTTGTCTTTTTTAACCAAAGATGGTGTGAATGTTTAGTGTTTCCTTTGCCTCTTTTTCATGTCGTCCATGTTTTCATATCTGAATTTTCCTCTTTCCTAGCCTCTCTGGAGCCTGAGGGGTCTGTCACTGTCTCAGTGGGCATTGACTTCTGCGATTCTACACAGGCCGCCTGTTTCCAGCTGTGGTAAGCTCAGTTGTTTTCTGTTTTTAGATTGCCTGTAAAGGACAGCACATGAAAATCTGGGCTTTCAATAGCTTTTCCTGTAAGACAGAACATTTAGACAAATGTATTTTTGTTTGACAACGTGTAACTGCCATTGGATACCTGCTCATACATTGTGTACATGGTCCTGTATTTCTGATGCACCTGCCATTACAGTGTGCCATATGCAGTTGAAATCCTTGGTTTGTTGGTTAAAGGAAAAGGCTATTTACTGATTTTTTTCTAATGTTAATACTATACTTTTAGAAAATTCAGGCAAAATGAACAGTTTAATATATTGCTCAATAGCCCAAAGAAGCTTCTTTTTGAGGCAATATGTCCTCTTGAGCTACAGTGGGTTTCTTAAGGAGAATATTACTGATTCTAAACCCATACACTTTCCCCCTTTTACAAACTGAGGACATTCATAAAGTTGGTTAACTCAGAACCCAATGTCACTCAAGTTTTTTGGTTTTAGGCTTTACTTCTTTCATGTAGTGTGTATGCTGATGAACTCCAGAGGCTGTGGGATTAGAGCAAAGCCAGTGGGGCTTTGAGAGTCACTCTTGAGTTCCTTTGTAGGTTTTCTGTTACAGGGTGTGGCTTGTTTTTTAGATGGAAGTTACTTGTTTTTCTTTAAAAATTGAAATAGTTTATATATCTGAATTTTAGCCAGCTTAGGATAGAATTTATTATGCTTTAAAATTTGCAAGTCAGGACAAAAACACTTTAAAGTAAATATGTAGGTTAAATGTAGCAAACCTTTCTTTGTCATTTCCCAGAACTCGGCCCAGTATTCTTTTATTGCCAAGAGCCAGCAGTGATGAATATGAACAGTGCAGTGTACGCATTGATTCTATGCAGATCATCACCTTTATGTTTGGGGAGGTCTGCTTTATTAGTGATATATAAAAACTGATTACTTTTTCCAACATTGCTTAGTAATTGTTTATTATTTTTCTATTAGACAAACAACACAGATCAATATTACTGAACACAGGCTATGAGTAACACCACTCTAAATAGATTTGCTTCCAACACCAGAGGTATATTCATTTTAATGACCTCAACAATGTGAGCCCAGTGCCAAAGCTTATACCAAATCAGACCAAAATTAAAACCTCAATAGTCCTTTATCGTGCCAGGTTACAGTCAGGTGTGTTCTTATTGTTACATTTTTCCTTAATTGCAAAGACTTCTTTTATAGTCTCTTAGACTACATATGTGTTTTGTCTTCTACACTTAGCCAAGACCTTTTAGGGAGAAATATACACTGTAGTGTGTGATTTTTATCCTACATTGGGTAGTATATGTGAACAGTTTTCTTTCAATGTCTCTTAAATACGTTTTAGGAAAATGACAAATGTATCTCACATAGCAATTAGCTTTCTGTTATGAACACATTAATATATTTTCTGCAGTGCAGGTACAGATTACTAAGTTATTTTATATTTCGTCTTGCACAGAAGCATGCTAGATCAAAAATTATTTTTGTGTGTTCCAAAAAGAGCACTTCGTCTTGCGTCAAGTGTAATTGATCCTGAAGCAGCGTAATCACAATTACTCACTTTCTTAATTGGCCTGCCCAAAATCAGAAAATGGAAACCGATCGGTGGTGTTTCAATCAATAGCTTCATAGTAGTGCTAGTGGGGGAGGGAGATGGTGGTAATGGGTAGATCAATCGGTCTGAGGTGCCAGTCACTGACTGTGCCTTTTGCATAGTAAGTGGCGTCTTTTGCTTAGTGAAGTGCTGTGTTAGTCTTAAGAGTTCAATAAAAAGAAGGGAAAGAGTAAGTAGGGCTGGTATTAAAATTTTTTGCCTGAAATACATAAATCAATATGTAAAATTATGGGTAATAAGAACATATTTGATAACAGGCCTTTGGAGATGCTGAGAATGTGGACTGAAGCCTTTAGGTCTCTTTCTATTATGAGAAGAACGAGAATGGGGTAAAGTGATGCTACTTCACTCTAGATTAACTCTGTATCATTATGATTAGGTAGATGGATGGAGTGAGAAAGTGTTGTGCATAGTTACAACAATTCCCTTTTACTTTGCATTTCGAATCATTACCAAAGTAAAATATATAATATCCACAGATCTATAAAATGAATACTGCATAAACAAGTCCCCATCCTGGTGGTGAGTGGGTAGACTATATCAAAGGTGGCTTAAGTTAGCTACAAGACAGCACTTGCACCCACTGTTTTTTGTCCAAAATCCACTAAAAAGAAAAATCCATCCTTTAAAAGGTAAGTGCATAAAGAGAGACAGAGACAGAGATACAGAAACAGAGAGGAAGAGACAGAGAATGTCGCTAGCTGACTGACCAGAAATAGTAAGAATTACTGGCCATTAGAAAACAAACAAGAGCGGATGAATGCTCAATGAGCAAATGAAAACCACACAACACTCCTGTAAGAGCCGCCTGAGACGGTAGGAGCAGATCTGGGGGAGCTCAAGCGCAGAGTGGTGTGTGAAAAGGAAAGGTTGGGAGGTTGAGGAAGCCATTGGGAATTGGAGAGTACTCATTCCAGCCTCTGCCTCCCGACTCCACCTCTGCCCAGATGTGGCCACCACTGCAGCAGCAGTGAAGGGGCCGGAAAGGACTCATGGGTGTGAGGGCCACAGGTCACAGGGCGTCAGTTGTTCCCAGGGAGCAGAAGTGATCAGGGGTGGACTGAAGTGAAGTTCTGTCCTAGAGGGTAGTAGTCTCAGATCCCTTTGGGCTGAGGGAAAGCAGCCTCAGTATGTGTTGCCTTCCTGCCTCCTGGGTTTATGCCCATGTAACCAGTCTGTGTCTTACTTAATGAACCCCAAACTGCAGGGAATAGGAGTCAAGTGTCTGTCCTGATAGTAATTGCTAGTGTTTGTTAAGTACTTAGAATGTGCTCACTGCTGCTCCAAACACTTTCAAGTGTCCATTTGTTTAATTTCCACATTGGTCCTTAACTTAGTATTGTCCCCATTTTACAGGTTAGTAAGCTTGAGGCATAGGAAAAAAGTTATCATAGCTAATGTATAGTAGAACTTGGTGTGTTCTGTTACAAAAATAACCACACAGTTGGGATGACCAAGCTTGGGAGAGAAAGCTGAAAACTGCCACTTGGAAGAGAAGGCTGAAGATGGATACAAGGACTAAGGGCTTGTGAAGGGAGCAGATATGCGGTGGGGTGGTCACAGCTCTGGAAATCACTGGAGCAGGGAACAGAAACAAGGGACAGGAGCCTAGGAAGTAAAGGACAGACAGAAGGAGAGGAGAGAAGGACACAACTACAGAAAAGCATTTCCTCAAACAAAAGAACAAACAACCGACAGATTGAAAGGCTTACCAAAGATGAGCAGGAAAGATTCAAACACTACATTCCGCTGAAAAATTGGAAAAGAAAACCATCCCAACAGCTTCTACAGCTAAAAAAAAAAAAGACAAAAAACAAAAACCAGCTTCCCTAAAAAAGAACAATGTGAGCGGGCATGGTGGTGCACACCTTTAATCCCAGCACTCTATAGGCAGAAGCAGGCGGATCTCTGTGAGTTCGAGGCCAGCCTGGTCTACAGAGTGAGCTCCAGGACAGCTAGGGTAGTTACACAGAGAAACCCTGCCCCGCCTCCAAAAAAAAACCCAAAAAAATCAAAACAGGAACAATGCAAAAGGAGTGAGATTTCTCTCAGGATACAACCTTTAAACATAAGGCTTTCAAATAACACATTCTCTTCAAACAAGCAGACATTCTGTTTGCCACTTACCAATCCTTTGTGGAAGATTCCCTCAGAAAAGTAGTATAGTAGAATTTTCCATGAAGTCTAATACAGAAAAAGACAGAACAAGGAGGAAACGAAGAGGAGGGAATTTCACACTGTTGCTGTGTGAAAATAAGTATTGATATAATATCAAAAATAAATGTAATCATAAACCAGACCCAGGATCTCAACATGGACCAGTGTGAGAAGGAATACCTAGCCCTTCTTGTCATGTTTTTAAATTAATTGGTTGACAGCAAACAGGAATTTAAATATGGTTTAAAATATTAAGTATTATCACTAAGATCATTGATACCTCCAAGGAAGGAAGGAAACAAAAGAGTCATTAAAACTTGGGTCTTTTTAAATTGAAGAGGGAATAAGTGTGCTAAATAGAAAACTAAATAATATAGCTGAGGGGCAAGGGCATACTTCCTGTGTGTGCCTCTTCCAGGAGACACGAGCAGACATTGGTCACCCAGCTAGAATCCTGACAGCTAACGGCGGGCTACAGAAGCAGTTGGTGTAATTAGGGAGCTAGTGTGTTTGCTGGGGTCACTTATAGGGTCACAGTTGAGGGGTTCCAGACGTACAGGAGCTTGGGTGATGGAACAGCAGCCGCATGGCTAAGCTGCCGCCAAGCCCTCCCTATCGTGGGTGAATGCCCATGGAAGCCGCACTGCTGAAGCCCCCTGCCCAGCTAGTGGCAGCTCCTTCCCCAGCACTTGGCTGCTTGGACAGCCTTGGGGCGCCCCACCCCACCCCGTGAGTGAATCTTGTAACTTTCTGAGCCCCTTAAATTTCTTGAGCTTCCTAAGACTTCCGAGCCTCTCCTCCCTCAGGGGTAGCTCCAGTACATCCTTACACACTGGTTTTTACAAGTCACGTCACCTTCATTAAACAGCTAAAGCATAAAATTCAACCATTTATAATAACCCTTCCTGAGAGAGGTTGACATAGAAACTAAAAAAAGGTTAATGTATTTGTTTATCTGATGGATATACTAGGAAAAGAATAAAAGTAGTTGTGGAATATATTATTAATATGTAGAAAAACTGAGCTGGCCTTAAGAAAGAGGAGACCAAGATTAGAAAGAGAAAGTAAGAGATTTTAAAATAATACAATGTATACTTTTCTAGTGTATTGGGATGTTTAGATGAAGTTATTGTTTCATAGAAAAATATGAATGAGAAGAAAAAACAAACTGCAGTAGAACTTCGTAGAAAGCATCTGATTAAACAAATGAAAAAGAAAGAATGGCCTGTATCTTTCCATGTGGCTGTGTCCCTGGTTTCCAGGCAGGCCCCCAGCGATAACCCAGAATCGAGTACATCACTTGGGTGGTGAATTACCTGGTATCTGAGCCACACACGTTTTCCATGCCCACGACAGTATCAGAGACATCCTGTCTAAGTCAGAAAGGGAATAAGATATACTCTCAAAACTGTTTCACATTCTGATGGAAGTTCTAGCTGGTATAAGAAAGACCCCAAAGGTAGACTATTCCTAGGGTTATTAGTCCCCAGTATCTTGGAATCAAGAGAAAAATCTATTTAATGAGTTTTTAAGGGTGTTATAGATTTCTGGGGTAGGGAGTGTAATGTTTCTAAAAGCCTTAAAAGAATATACAAAGTATTTTAAAATAGGAGAAAGGCAATATTAAGAAGAAATGCACCATGTTCTTAAGTGGAAGGCCATATATTCATTAGACAAACATTCTCACATAGATTCATCTTTACATTCAACGTGACAGTCTGGGTTCCATGCCAGTGAAGCTTTCAAGGAATTCAGCATATTTCTAAAATTGAACTGGAAAGCAGGATGTAAGGTCAAAATATTTTTTAAATGAAGAGAAGTCTTTTTAAAATGTTGAAGTATTTATTAAGGCCACCAAAATGTTTTCATTGGCATTAGCAAAGGAACCAGTAAAACAAAATAGAAATTTTAGAAATTGTATCAGAGGGAGCTTCCAGGTCACTTGGGCGAAGAACATCCTTCCTGTAATGGTGTGGATTGTGCCTTGGGAAGATTGCAGAGAGCTTCCTCCACAGGTCACTCCTGAATAAATCAATGATGGTGTTGTCACAACTATGAGCATGTGGTCCGCCCTGTGAGCTGGCCCACCCCTCACGGGGCAGTGCTGGAGAGCTGGCCCTGGTTATGTGGGTGAGGGAGAGCTAGACACGATGACATGAGCATAGGAGAACTGGTCCTGCCCCTCGACAGCTACCACAGGCAGGAGAGCTGCCACACCCTTCATGTGGGCAACGTGGGAGAGCTGGCCTTGGTGGCAAAGGTGCGGGAGAGCAGGACTGACCAACTCAGCTACCACCCAGGCCCAGATCCAGGGCTTTGAGTTGACCCACCCCAACATCTACCCCATCCATGAACTACTGCTGTGCGTGACTGGCCCTGCAGACCCAAAGCTGCAGGATCTCCATGGCACAGGGCAACAACAGGGTACCCAAGAGGAGTCCTGGGGAAGATTCAGTATTGATCGTGTAGCACAAGTCTGAGGCCTTGAACCACTCCAGTGAACAGATATTTGCAAGTAACGCTCTTTGGGCAAAAGGGTGTACTGTGGGACACGCTGCAGCTTCCCCAGTGAGAGTGTTTGTGTGTTTTCTTTTGTGGGGGCGTTGCAGGGGTGGGGGCAGATAGCAGGGGTGGGGAAGTGAGTGGGATTGGGGTGCATGAAGTGAAGTTCACAAAGAATCAGTGAAAAGGGTTTTTTTTTAATGTAAAATTTCTTCACGGAAAAGAAAAAGTAGAAACCATAAATGGAATAGAAAAGCCCCGAGGCGCCTGGAACAGACAAAAGCTCCCTCAGTAGGTTATAAGGAACTCCCGTTCTGATCAGGACCCAGGAAAGGGTGGGAAGAAGAGGCATGAGCAGTTCCTAAAGAAGGCTGAAGAGAGGGCTCTAGTCAAGGACACGTGCTGCTCTTGCAGAGACCCACAGGTCCTAACTAGTTCCCACAGCCGTCTGTAACTCCACTTCAGGGGGCTTGATTCTCTCTTGGTTTCCACAGGCACCAAGCATCGACAAGGTCCACATATATTCATTCATACAAGCAAACATGCACACACACAATTTTTTTTTTAATTTGTAAAAAGAAAATAAATGCAAATAGCAAGTAAGCATAAGAGGATGTATAATGTAGCTAGTGTTTGGGGAAATAAAAATTGAGATATTTCACCTATCATTGACAAACTTTGAAAATAATTTTAATACCTGATATTGATAAGAAAGGCAGAAAAAAAGTGTGTACCCTTGTATGCCAATTGTGAACCTTAATCTGGCGTCCCTTTTTAGGGCAACTGGACACTGTCTATCCAAGTGCTAAATATTCATTGTTTTCACTTTAAACAATTCATCTTTAGAGGATGAAGCTCAGATAAGTAATTGTTTGGTAGGAGGAAGAACTGTGGAACATTTGGATTACATGTGTAAGTTTTGAGTGTCTGTGATACATTGTCCTGTTTGATTTCATTTAATGGTCAAAATTATCTCTGAGGGGTTATCACTCTCCTTAGACAAGGATCAGTAAGCAGCCTGCACACTCCATCTCTCTTACTTAGTTTACCCATTTGGATCATAGGCATCTGTGGAATGGGCTTGTATATAGTTGTGTATGTATCACAGCCAAACATACAAATAAAATCTTACCTTACATCAGACTGTTATCTGATTCGTCTAGCTCAACTGTGTAAAGCTGTCTTGATGCTACTTTATTGGTCTGGTAATCCAGTAAGTTTACATCTCATCAGTCTTATTTGTGTTGAGATATATGAATAGAAATAGACACGGTGATTTCTCCATGTTAAAACAAAGGAGACAGACAGAGAAGGGCAAAGATGAGGAACATCTGGGGCTGTCGAGACGCTGTGCAGACCTGACAGCCTGAGTTCAATTCCCAGAACCCACACAAAAGTGGAAGGAGAGAACTGACTCCACAGAGTGAGTTACCTTCTGAGCTCCCCACATTCGCTATGGCACACGCATCATTACCCAACATGCACAAGACACAACAACTTGAAATTTTTTAATTACTTTTTTAAAAGAAAAGAATAGCCGTAAAGAGAATGAAGCAACCAGAAAAGAAGGCAAAATGATAGGAAAGAGGAAATGAAGGACACCCTGGAGACTCCTGCAAATGAAAGAATAAGTTTGTCCAAATACAAAGGAACCTTTCAGAACTGTGTGTAGAAGACTGATTTACTATGTCTGAGGCTTTCTTTTGCCATGAGTAACAAACCCAACTGTGGCTTAACCGAACAGGGCTTTACTACTGCTCCAAGAACAGTCCAAGCTCAGCAATACCAAGCTGGTGACCAGTTGCCCCGGGTCAGTGGGGTCTAAGGCTCTCTGCCTTGTGTGTCCTGTGCTAATTCAGTTATGATGACCCCATGAAGGCTGCCCTACTGAAGGTTCCTGTCTATGTTCTTGCCCCTCCCCCAGCTCCCAAAAAAGAAAGAAGCGGGGAGGAAGAGAGGGAGAGATATCAAGGAAAAAGGAACTATGTCTGTGTCCAAAAAGCAAAGCAGAGCTTCCCTGGCAGCTCCCGTGGAATCTGTCTGTGCTTCATTGCTCAAAACTGGGTCACTTACTCATCCTTTGCTGCAGGAGAGGCAGAGAAGAAAAAGCAAACAGATACTGGGTGAGCGGGCACCAGTGTCCACCGCTGCACTCTTCTAGTCCTGTTACATTTACCTCCAGTGCCCCATTTTGGGCACTCAGTGTTTCCGTTTCAGCAGACACAACAGAAAATGTGCATGGGTACCAAGAGCAAAACACATCTGGCCAGTGGTGTCTGCTCTTCCCCAGCACACTGTGTCACTGGAGAAACCATTCATGAGTGCTTCCCTGACCCCAGAGACCTGAGAAGCCATCATTGTCGTCCCCCCCTCCACTCTGCACCGCTCCCACCCCTCACTGCGGCAGAGCCACCTCGGACCCACACAGCATGCGGTATCTTTCTTATTTTAGAAAGAGTTACAGATAGCAGCACAGTTCATCTGCTCTTCTGGTCCTCTACCTTCTGAAGCTAGGTACATGCCTCTCTTAGTAACAATTTTGGCTATGCATCCCTTGGATGTGTGTTTTTGTGTGTGTGTGTGTGTATGTGAATATACATATGCATGTGTAAGCATATGTTTGGATATGTTAACTTTTTTTTAAGATTTATTATGTATACAGTGTTCTGCCTGCATGTCTGCCTGCACGCCAGAAGAGGGCACCAGGTCTCATTACAGATGGTTGTGGTCTACCATGGGGTTGCTGGGAATTGAACTCAGGACCTCCGAAAGAGCAGCCAGTGCTCTTAACCTCTGCGCCATCTCTCTAGCCAATGCTGACATTGTTTGTGTACTAAAACAAAGAAAATAGGGACACAAGAAGTTAAAGGTATAAAAAAGGAATTAGCAGGCGTTTTCCTCACTAGATTGCCTTGTGCCTCCTGTTTTATGGAACACTGGTATAGCTAGCAACTGAAGGGGTCGGTTTTCTGTCTCGTTAGTTTATAAATCATATGTACAGTTCCTATACTGTGTGGTGTGTACACCCACCTCTTTAGGGACTGTTACACATCTCCCTTAATGAGTTAGCCATCCCTTCCCTTGCCTGGGTGTCCTCCAAGCATGGTGCCTCTGTGTTCCCAGGCTAACCCTTCATCTAGTGCTTACACTCATCAGTAAGACCTTGCTCTAACCAGGTGGTGGTGGCGCACGCCTTTAGTCTCAGCACTTGGGAGGCCCAGGCAGGCGGATCCCCAGGTTCGAGGCCAGTCTGGTCTACAGAGTGACTTCCAGGACAGCCAGAGCTACACAGAGAAACCCTGTCTCGAAAAACCAGAAGAGAAAAAAAGATCTTGCTGTAGCAGAGCCCCCGGCTCTGCCTTCCACTGCTCCTTTGCATTCTTAGAGCATCTTTCGTCTGTTGAGGAAGCTTCCTGCCTCTCCTCGCTTCTCCGGTCACTCTTACTGTCCCTTGTACCCCACCTGCCCTGTTCCTCTCCCATAGTGTCCATCTTGCCGAGGGAGCGTCAGTGTCTCCTTCAGTCCTCAGTTTAGGCTCCTGGCAGATCGGGCACAGGCTTTCCTCCAAGTCATTCTTCCTGTCTGTCACCGCTGGTTCCTTCCCCTGTGGTCCGCAGGCTTGTACCAGGCCCTTCTCAAGGTGTCCTCCTTCTCCATGTCACCTTCTTTTCCTGCCCTTCCTAATTTGCATTTCTAATTATCTCCTGGACACCTCAGAGTCTGAGATAATTAAAGCCAAGTTCTTTTGTGTAGAATCCAGATTCCTCTTTAATATGCCGTCGTTCACCCAGTTGTTTTCATGGTAAAGTTCAAAGACTCTGTCCGTCCGTCACTCAGTCTGTCTCTTCTAATTCCAGACTACCCATAAATGTCTCAGCCCCACGCTCAATGCTCTCCAACCCAGAGAAGCGCTGCGCTCTAGCAGAATAAGGATGGGCTCTGAGACAGGGACGCTTGGGTACAGAGCCCAGCACGGACAGCTGTGTGGCCCTTGGCTGTGCTGATTAAATTCACTTTGGGTTTGGGGGATGTTGCTGGCACTCAAACCGAGGGCCTCAGTCATGCCAGCAAGCCCCTACCCCTCTAGTGAGCCACACCCCCAGCCTCTCCGGTGTTCTTGCTAGCCGATTTTGGATAACAGAAGCTGCCTCTTAGGATCAATCATTG
Source organism: Peromyscus californicus insignis (assembly GCF_007827085.1). NCBI lineage: Eukaryota > Metazoa > Chordata > Mammalia > Rodentia > Cricetidae > Peromyscus > Peromyscus californicus. Next base: position 59,162,764 of record NW_026294480.1, on the reverse strand, counting down.
TTAGGATTTCTGAGTAAATGCTAAGAACCTCTGCCCCCTCAACCAGAGTTAAATGAGCTCCCCGCCTGTGTTCTCCCATCCTCACCAGTTCAGAGTTATAGATGGGATCAGTGCTGAAGGGCTCCAGTGGTTTGTCTTTCCTTTAAGAAACATTGACACTGGACTGAGGTGGTGCGGTGGTTAAGAGTGCTTGCTTCTTCCAGAGAACCAGAGTTCCATTCCTAGCACCCACATTAGGTGGCTCCAAGGGATCTGATGCTCTCTTCCGGCCTCCTGGGTACCCACATGCATACACAGACACACACAAATACAAAGCAGTCTTTAAAAATTAAACCTTGAAAGTGCTTTGTGTTGGTTCTGAGAATAAAGTAGTGGTATGTTTACTTGACTGTATGTATCCGTACAATTCAGAGAGTGAAGAGGCAGGAGTAGGCCAGGATTCCAGGACAGCAGCCTTGAACTGGAGCTCTCCGTAGAAACCTGCATGAGCGGGCGTACTGTCTATAAAGCCGCTCTGTACCGTCGGCCTCATCTGCGGGGCCTCATCGCTGTCCCTAAAACACAGGAGTAGGCGCGAGGTTCTCCTTCCTTCACCCCTGCTTAACAAGCCTTGGGTTCTGTCCTCAGTACTGCATAAACCCAGCTTGTGGCATGGCTGTAAACAGCATCCTGGAGGTGGAAGCAGGAGGATCACAAGTTTAACTGTTTTTGTTAGACTGTGTAGTGTTTAAAAGTATGATTTTAAGCATTTGGTCACCTTTGGATTTTTTTTTTTTTCTTCCTTAGCACCAAGGATGATTGCTTCAACGTCAGCATCCAGCCTCCTGTTGGGGAACTGCTCTTACCTGTGGCCATGTCAGAGAAAGACTTTAAGAAGGAGCGAGGTGAGAGCTGACTACGTTTTGCTAGAAAGGTCTGCACTACACGGTATACGCCTGTGCTTCCAACAGGCTCGGGGGTTTCCATGCATACCCAGCCAGCAACAGGCCAGCACACTTTCCATTTGCTCTAATGCGTGCACTCATACTTTAAAAGTATGTGTTTGTGCGTGTTCCTGGCAGGACTGGAAATCGATTACTGTGTCTTTGCAATGATAGGCTGATCTTAACCAGCTGCTCAATTCTGAGAGTTGTTCTGTAGCCCGTGCTATGCTCGTGTGCTTTAAATTCCAGGAACTGGAGACTCCCTGATGCTCTTTCTGCCACTGTAAACCCGCGGTCTGCATTTGTTCGTGCGTTGTTATAAAGTTGTTGTCCATCTCCTCCTAACATGCCTTTCCAGATACACAGTAACGCACTTTACCCTTCAGACTAAAGCCCGAAGTATACTGTTGAAAGACTTCTATTTCCGTTTGACTGAATTCTGTTAAAGAAATGCTTTGACTAAATCAGATCTGAAAGATTTTAAAATATACACCAAAGAAAATACTTGTAGCAGACTGCAGGTATTAATATTGTACTTGCCCAGAGTCAAGCACTCTTTCTAATGAAAGTGAGGGCCTGTTTGTGTATGGATCCGGGGAAAGCAGTGATTTTCGGTGTTTGAGTACATGTTCATAAAGGTAGGGTTTCTTTACATGCTGTCATCGGCAATGTGTAAACGTTGATGTGAGCCTCGGCTGTTTTTCTCTCTGGAGGGTATAATCAAAGACCCTTTCATCTGGGGGTCGTTCAGTCATATCCCTCACTCTTCCAGGAAGACTGCACACACACAGCACTCCCTCGCTGAGGAGAGGCCATGCTTCCTGAGAAGGTCAGAGAGACCTGTTGTCAGAAACATCCCACCACAGAAACCTCAGACAACCCTGTCAGTAGAGGATCTTCTCCTACCTCAGTCCTGGTTAGTGGGTTTTTAAAAGGGATAACTAAACCCAACTCTGTATTTGTCTTCTTCAAAGTTGAGTATTGCTGTAGAAGACATTATCTCTGTGGCTTTCTTTTTCCAATGACGAATGAATCCATTCTCGTGTTTGCTATTCTGCCCTTTGCTGGCTAAAGCCTGCCTCCGCTTTACATCTGCTCTGCAAACCAAGGTGAGTGGCGCACCAGGAGGAAGGCGCCGCCGATTGATGGGGAGAGTCTGCCTTCGGGTGCAGCTCAGACCTGCACTGCAGATTACTGTATGCCCTTGCTCTCTCTCAGCTTTCCTTTAGAGTACTTGCGAGTTCCATCAAATGTTTTGTACTCGGCTGTGACTGAGGGTTTTTCTCTGACTAGCCATACAGAACCGCAAGTGCACGAGAGAGGTGCACACGGAGACTCGCCGCCGTCCTCTGTGGGCTTGTTGCCAAAATTCCTTTTTCTTCTGCCATTTTACTCCTATGGTTGTTGATTATTTGTCTGAATAAATCTGGCAGCTGTTTGCTATGTTTAATAGAGCAGAAAGGCTACTCTGAATAAAGCTATTTGAAAATGTGTTTATATGAAGTATTTGTAAATCCTCGCCGGTCTCTTGGCGTTTCTGTATCATTCTCTCTGTCTTCCTGAATTCATCCTTTGATGTGGGACTTGATGCTGGCAGATTCACCACAGGCTTTTTCAGTCCCGTCTTTTTAGTTACGGATTTCAGGGGTTTGCTAATAGAGGTCTCAATCCACAACTTTACACATGGATTGGTGAAATGCTCCAGGAAGGGAGCTGGCTTTCACAGAAGACCCCGAAAGATGACTCCCAGAGGGAAATCCTAAACCTAAATGAAAATCACTTGTTTATATTTTGTCAGTGTAAAGTTCTAGAAGGTAAGATGTAAGTAATTTGAAGAAACGTGTGTACGTTTTGTTATATGCTAGCTTTAAAACCTGTTTCTACTTTGATAAATGCACTTATTATTATCTCATTTCACAGGACATATTTTAAGACTCAAAAACTGCATTAAGTGTATTCATTGGGATTTAATTTAAAAACTATAAAGAAGAAACAGGAAGAATATGGTTCTATTTTATTCCAAAGATATACAAAGCAGTATGTAAAATATTAGAAGTGGTCTCAGCAGCCATGCTACGTTCATATTCCTTAAAACTAAAGCTTTGTTTCCAGTGTACCACCTGTCCCATCACATTTTCTCAGGTGCTGAATATGTGGTCAGAACAACAGGAGTGTGGCCGAGTGCTCGATCAGATTGGGCTGTCCTAGATATTGAAAGTGTTATAGTATTCATATTATTGAGCCTTCGACTGGAGTGTGATTTATTAGTTACGAGTTTGGAGCATTGCAGATAGTTAATGAGCTATGTGTGAGAGCCTTTCAATACGATGACGTATACTGAAAAAAATGAGTTTAGTTTCTTCAGACAGTTCTCATTTCAGAAGACTCAGGCCAGTGGTTTATTCCAGGCTGCCTGCTCTCCATCCTTCTCTTCCTGTCATTTAAATTGCAAATCTAAAATTTAGAAAAATCTTTTCAAATAAGATTTCATTGCGTTCCTTGGTTTTCATTTTAGCTATTAATTACATCCGATAAGCCTAAATTAAATCTTGTCTTATACCTCGAACAAAATGCTGTTACGTTCCCATGAAGCCACAGCCCTTCCCTCTGATAACTTTAAAGTATTCCCTGAACCTTTACTTTTATACATGTATGGGCAAACATTTAATGATCACCATGGCATATTTTTCTTTCTTGTTAATTTGAAAATACCTGATATATTTTCATTAAGCAAAAATCTCTGGTTTAAGAAAGAAACCTAGAATGCTTGCTTAATTTTATTGTGATTTATGCATCCATCTTATGGGCTCCTAGCTCACAAGATGCTAATTCCTTAAATGGTCAGACATTTGCTGTTTTCTGGCCCTTAACTACCACAAGCAATCATATTTGATGCCCCTTAATTAGAGCACCTTTCCCCTCCAGCTTCCTTTCCACCTCAGCAATCGAGACAATACATTTGCTTACCACGCTGCTCTCCTAAGTGTTCTTTTGCATGTAAATTAATCTTGATTCAGTTTACACTGTCATGCTGAGTGGTACAAATTGCCTATAACAATAAAACAGCATGAGTTAAAAATAAAGGGGGGTGGGAAGGCAGATTGAATGTGTGCCTTACTCGATAGGATGTTACTTTGCTTTATGCCAATACATTAGCTGACGATAATGAATCTTGTGTTCTGAAAAGCATGGTTTAGTTGATTTTTTTAATTTTACTTCAATGGAGCAGTACCTTGTCTTTTATAGAACAAGTTAGACAAACCATTAATGACAAGAGTGTTAAGGTTAAATATGAAGCAATGCATTCACTTCTCTGAGTGCTATCCATCTTTCCATTTACAGGAGCTTGACAAAAGTACTGGCTCCGTGCAGCATTTCCTTTAATTACATGCTGCGGGAAACAGGCTTTTAACATAAACATAGTTGCATTCATTTATTCAGCGCTTGCTCTCCAATAGAGCTTAATGGAGCCGGTTTAAACCCTAAATGAGTACACACATCTCGGCAGTCTTCTGTCAGCCCTGCGCTCCACTTAAAAGCACAGTTTGGCCACTTGTGTAGTTGTTAAAGCTTCTGCCTAATGTTGAAGTTAAACGGCCTAAGACAGAACGTGGTGTTCCTGGGCTCGAGAGTGGTTAGTGGTTAGCGCTCCTTGTTGGACGTAGATGGCTCTGGTTTTATCTGATGGATGGGAGTAGGGTCTCGGGCAGTGTTGTTAGCCTTTAGTGTCTTTCTCCTGTTGATCAGAGGGACTTTTAAAGTGTTCAGATTTCCTCTGCAATAAATAACTAAAGTGCATACGTAGGCTTGGAGGTTAAATAAGGAGGACTGTATGTAATTTTTTGAAAACATGAAATCAGAATTCACCATTTTCATAAATTGTGCACAGTACTGTGCACGTGATCAAATGTCTCCAAAAGTTGTTGTGTTTAATAGACATCATTAGTGTTCATGACTGATGTCACAGATGCAAATAGATGGCATTTCCTGTAATCATTTCGGTTTTTAGCCCAGGTACTATATTTCAGTATTTTCCCAAGAGTTTGGTATATCACTGAGTTGGTTGCCTGAGCGTATCCACATGAAGCTCTGACGTTAGTGGTATGTCTTCTGTCGATTGTGGGGTTTGTCTGTAGGTTTCCTTCACTTACGTTTCTTTTTCTAATACTATTTAAAATGTCTAGGAGTTTAGAACTGTGTGATTTACATTTTTCCTGTTATCAGACTTCTCTGTTCAGAATCTCCCATGTGTGTTTTGGCTCTAGTTCAGTTGGTCAGACAGATGGCTTTATTGTTGCGTGTAGCTTAGCGCTCCCGTGTTCTAGAACCAACCTCAGTCCCTGCAGCCGTCACTGAGTGTCATTTGGAAGCCACTCATCAGGTCCTGCTGCTGGGGCGGGATTACTGTGTTGGTTGTCAGTCGGCATGGCGGTAGTCTGGGAAGGAACAGAGTAAATAGCAATGCTATCAAGAAGTCAGTACCCGCCCAAGTGAGGTCAAGGCAGTTTACATGACCCTCATCACATTTTCAAAGGGTCTGAAGTTGAAAACTTATTTAAAATTCCTAGGTTTTATCCTGTACTAGTTAAAATCAGATGTATGAAGAATGTTCTGTTTGTTTTTACAGCATCTTACTTTTCCTACACAGTGAAGACTTTTGATCTTAGAAACACTGGTATCATTTTGATTGTATGTAATTATTTTATATATTAAATTCTAAAGTAGTGCCCCTTTCATTGGGAAAAGTTTTAAAATTTGACTCTGAGCTTAAAGCTCCCATCCCTTTCACAACAAGACCCATTGAATGGACCCTTCCTTTGCTGTTCCAGGAACGCTCACTGGAATGAATGAGACCTCCGTCACGGTCATCGCTGCTCCCCAGAACTTCACTCCCTCCATGATCCTCCAGAAGGTCGTGAATGTTGCCAACCTCGGCGCAGTGCCCTCAGGCCAAGATAACGTGCACAGGTGAGCTCAGATAGTGTGCACAGTGAGCTCACTATCCTGTGGTGTGGGATAGTGTGCACAGTGGGCTCGCTATCCTGTGGTGTGGGATAGTGTGCACAGTGAGCTCGCTATCCTGTGGTGTGGGATAGTGTGCACAGTGAGCTCGCTATCCTGTGGTGTGGGATAGTGTGCACAGTGAGCTTGCTATCCTGTGGTGTGGGGAAAACGTCTGTGTTCAGAAGCATAATTTCTAATCTTTGTCAGTAAATAACCATATGCCTGATGATCGGCTTGATTGATGGGTTTGAGTCAAAGCCTTGTCCCCATGTTATAGCATCCTTCTGATACTGGCATGGCTGCTTCTGAAGGATGCTCAGACAATATCTACATTTTATAATAACTTGGTGGCTTCTTGAGATGCCTTTTATAATGCTGTTAAGAATTTACCTTATTTTTCTGGATTTGAGTTTCTAGGAAAAACTCTTCACAGTCGAGTGGGGCACTGGGCGCTGTAGACACATCCTTCCCCTGACAGGCACTCCCTTAAGGCTGCTTCTGGTTTCTAAGGAGCTGCTGGACAACCAGCAGCCCAAACACAGCTTCTGTGCTCAGACCGAGTACCTCCTCCCCCCAGGCACCTGAATAAGCACAGCATCCAGGTCCTGTGTCCTGAGCGGCAGTAGCAAGTGTGGCTCCTGTTCGCACTCTGTATACTGGGGTGCCTGTGGCCTCAAGTGAAAGGACAGATAAGAAGAGTTACCCCTTCTCCACATGGCTATTCACGAGGCCTTTGTGAGCGCAAAGGAGTCATCACAAACTGTGATGGCATACCTTTGCCACACAGATACCTGCACACGGTGTTTGATGTCCTCTTTCTCATACAATCCTCAGTTACAGAAGTAAAGTTAGACTCAAAAGGGAGTCTAAATTTGGGCCTGTTTTGGTCTTTTTGGTTTTTGTTGTTTTCTTCTGTGTCAGCTCAGAAACAGAAGAGGCTCTGTGTAAAACATGCCATGGGTGGTTTGGGTGTTAGACCTGCCGTGCCTGGCCTTGAGATCTGTGGCGGGTCATCCGTTCTCCTTAAGGCCTTACCTTCACCACCTGTGTGAAAATGGGTAGAAAGCTGGGGGGGGCGGGCGACCTGAAGTCCTGGGCCGACTACAGAAGGACAGTAGGCTGCCCTGTGCAGATCTGAGAGGCCGTTCGTTGTTCACAGCTGCCTGACTGCCCTGTGCTCTCGGGGCAGCATCAGGTTGTGTGTGCTACTCAAAAAGCAGGTGAGCTTTGTTTTTACTTTTTGTTCATAGCAAGAGGAGTGGGTGGAACTCGGGGTAAATCCGTTGGGAATGCGAGGTTTACATTTCTTAATTTATAAGAAGCCCTGTCGTCTCATGGTGCAGACTCGGCTGTCTGTCCAGTGATGTTGCTCACCGGGAGAGAAGATAAAGCTTTTTCAGGAAAAGGAGAGCGTTCTGGTTCTGCGTTTTCCCCTGTGATGTGTTTTTCCCTCCTGCACTAGAGACTGCACCCTTGTACGTGACAGGCAAACTGTCCACTGCCGAGCTGGCCCAGCCTCTGGCTACTTTTGCTTTCCTAGGGTTTTTCTCTAACGTTTATGAGTTCCTGAAACTATGAAAGTGTAAGGGTGTCATTGTGGGCTTTAACTCCTGGCTTACTGTGCCTGCCATGTTCCCTCCGCTCTAGAACTGCAGCGGAGAGCGCTCTGCGGGCCTCATAGTCTCCTGTGGTACACAGAAGACGGCCAGTTTCTCATGGCCAACTTGTGCTTTGGGTCTTGTGTGCCGGTTGTTGGGTTGTGGGTCTTGCTCTTTAGAAAACAAAAGTCAGTCTTGCAGATTTTTGTTTCTGAGATGAAAAGAAAGTTACCTTTTATATTAAGGTAAATAATATGAAAGCTGTCTTCCTACTGGAAGATGGTCTAGGAAGGACACTTAGCATAGTTTTGTTTTTTATTCTACGGACAGAAATAGAGACAGTTTATTACAGAAGAGAAAGGCATGGCCGAGAATGAGGTGGGCTAGAGAGCAGGACTGGTCTGAGATTCAAAAGCCAGTTTTATAATCCTGATTAACACATAATTTTCCTGAAACTTGTTCTGGAGGTTTGCAACCTCTTGCCTGGTCAAATGACTTTAATTAAAAATCACAGTCAGTGCTAAATTATTGCTGCTAATGCAAAGGAGACAGATAACTCAGAACCACTTACTTTATCGTGGAGATGGCACTCAGCCTTAATGTGCTCGGTCCTCATGTACAGGATCTCATGGTGCTTTTCTGTTTAGTTCCATCATTAATGGCCTGGGTATGGGCTCTGCAGCCTGGGGGAGGAGGGTCGATGGGAATAAAAGGTCTGTGTAAACTTAATAGATTGTGCTGTCCTAACTTGCCTCTAAGGTCTACTACACCTGAAAATATTTCATGTGTTACAAAAAATATGGGTATATAATGCCATAAATGTTTTTATTTTTTTAAGGCTTCCAGGCCATAAGCACTTCATTATTGTATTTTCTCAATCAAGTTGATTCAAGTTATTTTTCTGATTATCTAACACTCTGCCATCTTTTGAGTTAATTGTTTATAAAATCTATATCAGTGCTTTTCTTCATTTCACTTAAATGAAATAACTTTTGCTGATTACAGTTTAATAACAGAAATTGACAGTTTAGTATTTCTTGAGTCGTCGTATTTTGTAGCATCTGATGTTATGTTACCCCAGGGGATGTTGTTTTTATCTCTAAGCCTAGATAGCATCTGCTGATGACAATGTTGAAATCCTGTAAGGTTTTTAATGATTCCTGTACTTTTCTCCAAGAGCTCTTTTGAGTTTCTGAAAGACAAGGACTAACCATACTCTAATATTTGTAAACAATAATTGACTTTAGATTATTTTTTAAATACCAAACATGGAAAGCATTTGACTGTCCCTATTTAAGATACTGAAATTTGTTACATAACAAACTGGCATATGTTCTCCTTAATTTTCAAGATCATTTCTTTCTTGCAGGACTTTTAACAATGCCATTGTATTCTTCCTAACGAGTCAATAATTAAATTCCCATTGCCTTAATTGAAATAGTCTATTACTACAGCTCCCCAAACTTGAATTTCTTTTGTCTTAAACACCAATTTTAAAAATACGTGAGTTCCTAAGAAAAGTAAACCTTGATGAATTTGCCTAAGTGTGGGACAGTATGAAGTGGGAGCTTTCACTGAACAAGTAATAGAAAAATGGTGCTTGTCGTTTCAACAGTAATGCCCCTCACTAAGGAAAAGGACCTGGCCCTGTAATGTAGACTTGTAGTCTCAGTTACTCAGGGGCTGAGACAGGAGGATAGGAAGTTCAAGGCCTGCCTTGGCTACTGAGTGAGTTCAAGGTCGTCCTAGACAACCTAGTATGAGACTAAGTAGAGAGGAAAATGTGGGCTGGGGATGCAGCCGAGTAGTAGAGCACATTCATGCTGCTCAAGGCTAGTCACAGAGGGAGGGAAGGGTCAAGTATAAGTTGTATGGAATTCACTTCAAAGGCTTTGAACATTTCCTCCATAGTTAATACTTTGAAAGATCAACTGAGAAAGCATACCTACTTTTAGTTTACTCAACAGCTAGTAGCATTAGTGGTGTACTGTTGACTGTCTGCCTCCTCTGTCTTCCTGTTGGTTTTTCTTACTCTCTTAGGAGAAGGTCCGGTGAGAAGAACCTTATCAGCCATCTTAGTGAGTTACCAGCCATTGTGTCAGTCTGCTGTTTCCCAGGTCACAGTTACGCTTAGGAACAAGCAGCCTGGGAATCACCCAAAAGCACTTACTAAAAATGTAGTGGAATAGCTTTATTTCTTCTTGTGAAATGTGCGTGGTACGCTGTGCATTGTGGGAGTCTTCAATCAGAACTATGAGTAATACATGAGAAGAGCCTGTGGAGGCAGGAAGGCCAGCATTCATAGCATAGGGATGGACTCCACAAAGTCAGGAGTTCATGTGTTCTAAGAGAGGCTACTGAGGACTAGCCGTAGGAATCTCAGGCTCATCAAGGGCCAGAAAGATGTCTGAGAAAAATCCAGTGTTTCTGAGGAAGGCTCCTGTCACCAATGTAGTTAGAAACCAAGGGGCCATTGCTCATTTGTACTGGTGCAGCGCAGGTAATTAATGCCCCATACCGAAACTCAGAAACTAAACATCCATCCATAATCCCCAAATCTCTAAAGATATTCTTTGGAAAGAATTAGGTGGGAGACTTTGTGCTGCTTATCCACCTGGAACGTCTATCACTCAGCTTAGCACTTCAGGGACCAGTCCTGGGATGTACATGTATGCCCAGAGTCCACAGTGTGGGATGGCCCGGGGATGTGCATGTATGCCCCAGAGTCCACAGTGTGGGGTGCCCCAGGGATGTGCATGTATGCCCCAGAGTCCACAGTGTGGATTGCCTAGCTAGGGAGAGCCACATAGCATGGGTAAAACTACTTTCCTATGTTTGCATATTTTCATTTCAAAAACAGTCAGTGAGGGAACCTTAGGCAAAGGGGGTGCATACTGAATCTCGGGCCTCACACATGCCTGCTCTCTGCCACTGAAGTTGCTTCCAGCCCCAGGTGAGATGTTTTGTAGGTTCTTGTGAGTTAGCTGCAGCCGTGCCTGGAGAGTTCTCGGGTCACTAAGAAAGGGTGTGTTTCACCAGTCCCGCACTTCGCCATGTTCAGAATTGCGACATTTGCATTGGTATCATTTGTATGCCTTCTTGTCATCTCATGAATCACAGTTTCCCCAGTTGGCCGTGTACTGGGAAATGTGATGTTTGGTGCAGACGGACTCTGGGCACCTGCATGCTTCTCTTCCTCCCCCACAGATGTTAATTAGGATTCATTCTCCTTCTGTCTACCCTTTCCTAATTTGAGATTTGTTGACGTATGCACCTTGTGGATGGAAAGACCTTAGTAGGGGAAATGTTTTGCTATTGTTTTCTAGTCACTAATTACTAAGAAAGTCTGCTGTTCAAATTGAGTAGTATACCCATGGCGGTCTTGGTCACTGATTCATCAGTATATAGTAGTGTAAAGTACAGGTACAAGTGACTTCTTTAATTTCATCCCAGTAAGTCCCATTACCACATAACTGTTTACATGGTATTTATAGGGGATATACTTTTATGTATCTTTTTCTATCCCATATGATCTGTCATTAGTCTCTTGAATGGACATTCGCTTCTTGGTGAGGGGCCTAATAATTGCCTTTCTCCCATCTTTATGTTGATTAAACTTGTGATAGTGCAGTGAGTTTGTAGGGATTTGTTCTGTTTGTTTGGTTTCAGTTCTGTTTTTTGTTTGGTGTGGTACGGTATGGTGTGTTTTGTTTGTTTTAAGACAAAGCCTTGCCTATAGCCTGGGCTGGCCTGGAACTTGCTTTAGCCTTCCTGGTGCTCAGATTATAGGTGTACGCCACCACATCTGGCTCCAGGATACTGTTTTTGTTTATTGATTGTTTTCTTTTCTCGTAGACTCTCTAGGAGATTTAAATTCCACATGATTTTTGAGGGTTGTAGTGAGAGCAGTTTTTGCTTAGCCTGTACTCCGAGAGTACTGCCAATCCCTGTTTAATCTATCCTGAAACAAGGGGTTATCTGAACACCTGTTGATGTAATGGTATCTGACTGGGTCTTTTCTCCAGTATGACCCCTTTGAGTCCAGCAGAACCGAGAGTTAGGAAACCAGCAAGTGAGCCACGCTCTCTCCGCCGGCCGGTGACTGTCCACTAGAGGGCAGAACTGCTTTTGGATCTGCCTGGGCCTCCTGGCTCAGAAGCATCATCTCATTTGAAAACAAACGCAGACCTCAGTGAATTTTACACAGAAAGCCAGTCTGAATATTTCACACCTAACCAAACTGCACAGCCAAGTCCTCCTCTAAAATGTTCTGTATTTAACTTTTCATTTCTTCATGAGTGAGGGAATAACCTTCTAATGCAGCAGTTCACTAATGAGAATAAATAGATGTCTTCATGTAAAAAAATAAATCAAAGAAAGGTGTTCTTCTGTTGACAGTTTTGTCAAGGATCAAAGAAAGGGGGTAAGAACTGACCTTACTGTGTGGTTCCTTGTTAACACCGTCTCGTCCCACACCCCACCAAGCAGATGCTGTGGCAGGTTGGGGGCCTTGTGTTTTCTTTGGGAAGTGCACTTAAGTTTTAGCTTTTCTGTACAAAGAGAGAGAACACATCACTGACCTGATGGGCTGGGGTGATTTTTAAGACCATCTCTCATGATTAGACTAGGAATCCACGTTCTTAGGGAAGCCTATTCCCTTCACTCCTTTCGTCTGTCTGCTAGAGAGAAGCATCCTCAGGTCTCCAGATCAGGTTTTAAAGTGCTTGTCTCAAATTTTCTCAGTTTTAATCTCTTGTAAATTTTTCTTACTATTAATAGCATGATGGTCTTAACTTTAAATATAATTTTATAGTCAGCAGAATAGAATTCCTTGCCACATACAGAATCTCTATCTGTTTAAAATCTCGGTCTACTTAAATAGTATTAAGCCAAGGCAGTAAAGATTTACAATTTTGAATCCTTTGGAAAATAATATTCCAAATCTCCATGCTGTGGTATTGGTGTTTAGGACCCCATTCAAGCCAGGCTTTCTTACATATAATGATTGTGCGACTTGATTACACATTTGTCAACTTTGGACTAATTATTTTTATACAGCTAGGGCAGGGCACTGCATCTTGTGATCGTCTCTCTTCCTAATAGGATTCTGTCTGCTTCAGCGGGCAGTAATTGAAGGCTTCATGTACAGAGTCGGAAAAAAAAGTTTTAGCCTGAGTGGGCCATTGTCACAGCTTCTGATAACCAGTAGAACAGAAAGCACAAGAAAATTGAACTCAGAATAGAAAAATCAGAAAGCAGGAAGATTATCCAAGAGAAGAAAAAGCATGTCGTCAAGCTGTTGTTACGTGCAGCGAGTCTGCTTCTGCATAAGGAGCTCGTCGGTGGGTGCTGGGAGTCGGAGGCAGCCTCTCAGAGACCTGCATTCATGTGCCGTTGCATTCACTCCTAAGAACAATTGAGCTGTGGCTCGTCCTTTCTTTGAGGGGGGAAAAAGAACATTTATGATCCATAGCCAGTTTCTCACAAATGTAAATGAATTGCAGACGATATATCTATTCAGAATTGATTGTTAGTGACCAGTTTCATCATTCCAACAGTAGTTAGAAAATAACTTCTTAAAAGAGTGGATTTTTTTTTTTTTTTTCTCATTTAGGGCACAGCCTGAGCTTGTTTGGGCTTTTTCTTGAATCTTAAGTGTTCAAAAAAGACTAAATGTCAGTTGCTAGAGATAACAGACAAGACATTTAGTAAGATGTCAGACAGATACATGCCAAGTTTTACCTTCCCAGCTGATTATAAACAGTGAGTGCTTAATATTAGGATGAAGTGAAAAACATTTAGATGTTGTCCTTTCAATAACGTGGAGCCGTCGTACACGGACAGTTCATCTCTGCGTGGCGTCACTCTGGTCCTCCTGTGTGGGGTCCTGGTTTCCAGGGTGATTGGTCTCTCGGAGGTCCCTCCCTGTTACAGCTCTATTCAAAAAGTTTTCATATTTTTCATTACTGGTGACTTTGGAAAGAGTAGGTAGACAATACTTTGATTTTTTTAATCTGTAAGAGCGAGGATTAAAAATATGACAGAATTAAGTCAGGATGCTTTGTCTCACAGAATACACAAAGTAAGCACATGATTTTGAAAGGAGAAAATCTTTCTTAAGGTTTCTGGCATAATGATAGGTTATGATAGGTTATCCTACACATGCTAGGTGAATAGGAAAGTCATCTGTTGACTGATAGAAACAAATATTGAGTGTGTTTTTGCACCTGTTGAGAAACTGTATGTGACCTGGATTCAGAGTGCTTTGGTTTGAACCCCTGCTCTGCCATGTGCTGGCCCTGTGTCCCAGGTAAGTGCCTCCAGTTCTGTGGGCCTCAGCCTCCTCCCTACCCCCATCTCTGTCAGTCCCCTGCCTCATCGGGTCAGATGAATTTGTGTGAGGAAGTACTTCACACCCACCTCTGGTCACAAGGCATAAACAGTAGCTACTTTACAGTGACCAGAACTTTACCTGCCTTCTGAAAAATAAGTCACACTAGGACCTAGTTGGAGGCCAAGTACTGAAGACCTGATGTCACCCATCAAATTTAACGTGTCTTTACAACCAGGGTTTCTAGCTATTGTGTACTAACTAGTATTCTTCCCATAACTGTAGCTTAGATATATGCTAAAACATGGCCCGTTGAGAATTTAAATGATAAACAGCGTTGGGGAGTGGGTTTGTCTCCTTGGACCCAAAAGGCCAGTTGTAACCATGCGATGTTCCAGTGAAACCCGTTCTTTTTGAACTGAAATGGGCGCGTCAGAACATCCGATCTCCAGTTCCCCCTTTAACACATCATTTTCAGCCTGTGTGCTGTGGGAACACACCCCTGCTGGAGAGGCAGCGGCTCACAGGTTTGGTTGCTAGGATGGTCTGTGCTCTGCCTCTGCAGTCTAAGCAAACGCCTCCGCTTCATGTTCCTGCTCTTCCAGGCACTGAGAAATTCATAACAGGATTTGAAAAACATGCCCAAGATACCAATTTTAATCTCTGTAAACATACTAACGCTTGTCTCTGCCTAGTTGGTGTTATTGTGACATTAACTCTTAAGGTTTTGAATGGAAGAGAAATAAAATGTACCTTGGGGCTATACAGCCCTGAAATTCACATGGTGCATTGTGCTCCTATTCAGGCATAATCTCCTCCTCTGAGGTCCCCAGGCACAAGTGTTAAGTAAATAAAGGGACTAAGAAGACTATTGTTTACACAATTATAACCCTGTCAGATAGAGACCTCTGTTGAAATATTTGGTGAATGAATAAAAGTATGGCAACCAAATCTGTGGGGGAAGTTGAGTAGATGAATGGAACCATTGTGTCTTAGCAAACTACAGAAATATCTTTCTCCTGTGAAGCTGTACAGCCTCTGAACTTTAGACAAGGGGCTGGAGAAATGGCACAGTAGTGAAGCCCGCTCACCGAGTTTCCAGAGGTCCTGAGTTCAATTCTTAGCAACCACATTGGGTGACTTACAACTGGCTGTAACTTCATCATCAGGGGACCCCACCCCTTCTTCTAGATTTGGTAGGTCTACACACACACACATGCGCATAGACCCACACAGACACATAAAGATAATTTTTAAATTTAGACAAGAGAAACGAATGAGTAAGGAGCCATAGGAGGTGAGGGAGCAGCCCGTACTCACAAAGGGAAGTGAGGTGGCCCGGTGCCTAATCTCTGTGCAAACAGATACGGATGTAAAGCTTATAAGAAACCTCCTTAGAAACATGGCTGGGGTTACACTCCTAAACTGGTTCGCTAACGTCGCTTCTCTGCAGGACTGCCTCTCCAATTCCTACCAGTTTCCGGCATGTTTAAAGATAGGTGGAAATGATTAGAAAGGTTGCTGGCATGCTTCGCCAGTGAGCCACTAGCTACATCATTTTACTGTGTGCTGTCAAAGTGTGGTTCGTATTTTCAGCCAAGTCGGACAAGTCTATCTGTTTTTCTTTCGTTGAATTATTCTAATTGTTGAAGAACAAATTCTCATCATTCTATTTGGGCCAAACATGGCTTGTTAGAATCTTAAAAGGAAGAAGAATCTAATGTGTTAGATAAGATCTTGATGTCATTTTTAAAAACTCAAAAAAGAAATTACTGTTCATTTAAAGAGAATCTGCTTCCTGCTTAAGTGGCTAATATTTTAATTAAGTCGGGAGTGAAGTTTTTCTGAGTGCCTCCTGATAAACTCCTTCTTTTATGTTGATGGTAATTAAACAGATCCCTGAGGATACTGCAGACTCTGTGCAGGACCCGTGCTAATTGTCAGACATGAGACACTGACCAGTTGGTTTGCTCTTGAATAGTCTGCAGCATGCTGTCAGCGCGGCAGTTTTATTTTTAGGTATTGGGAGCTGTTGTCGGGGCTAACTGGGTGCCATTGTGGCTGAAGATGTTGCGCAAATTGAGGCAGATGGCTCAGATTCAGACACGTGTCATCCAGAGAGGGGAAAGGGGATCGGCCCTGCAAAGTGGGGTCACAGCAGGTCATGGACCTGCTCCACACTTGTTAGTGTTTTCAAAAGCTCCTGTGCAGCAACTTTGTTTTTCTCCAGTCATCCCTGCAATCAGATCCCTCCCCCCAAAATGTGCAGAACATGGTCCATGAGGAAGAGATGGACGCATAGAGGGGCGGCCAGCTTCCCTCCCAGCCTGGAGCCCACTGTGCATGCAGAATGAGGGAGCCGGATTGACAGAAGTTCATTGTGCCGCCTCAGCCGCCGCCGCCGCCGCCGCCAGTGGCTTTTCACTCCATTGCAGTGTTAAAGGGCTAGGTTTCCTTTAATTCCGTGTAATTAGTAGGTTCTTCGTGTCTTGGAATTTAGTGATAGCACATTAGACCTCAACGTCCCTCAGTTGTATCCTAAAGCAAAAGAAGGATCTAATGCTCTGAATATTGGGTAGCACTTGGCTGTCATGTGACTTTGTTTCTTGTCACCATTAACAGTAGAGATTGAATTTGAATTTTTTAATGTACATAAAATTATCTAACTTCTTGCATAATCATTTTCAGATATGAGGAATTAAAATTCCAAGCTCTTTGAGAAGGTACCTTTCCTTAACATGTTTTAAAAATAAAAATGTGGCAGCATATTTAAAACGGCATGGTAAACGTTAACTGTCGAGTTAGTGGGTGTTTCCTAAGTATATCATAAGGAGAGTGCCCTCATGCATCTGCCATTCAAACCAGTAAGTGAAGCAGGCTTTTCTTTTTCTGTCTGTAAACTACACTGAAGTGGCCTGTGTGTGGTGAGCCTGGGCTGGGCGGTTCAGTGATTTTCCTAAAGGATGCTTGCCTTTAGGTGTAGGGCAGTAGAGAACCTTCAACCAATTATTTCAGTTAAGAAAGAGAGTTACTTTAAACCTATTTGAACATATGCCGTCTCCTCTTTCTCCCTCTCAGGATAAAAGGTCTCTCTTACTTTTTCTTGTAGGTTTGCAGCTAAAACTGTGCACAGTGGGTCACTGATGCTCGTCACGGTGGAGCTGAAGGAAGGCTCCACAGCCCAACTTATCATCAACACCGAGAAGCCCCTGATTGGCTCTGTTCTGCTGCGGGAGCTGAAGCCTGTCCTGTCCCAGGGGTAACCTGCTTACATCTGGACTTCAGGATCTGGCACACAACAGAAGTGCCTGGCGTCCACTGCTGCCGCCTTTCATTTATAATAATAGCCCTTCCATCTGGAGCGGGGCGAGCGCACTCCTGACATTCTTGTCTCCTGCTTTAGAATGCTGCTGTGTATCTGTCATGTATGCAGTCCTCTCCCTCCTCGCTTTGCTGACCAAAGAACATACATACTGTCAGTCTGTCCGACTCCGGAGGCCAGGCAGCGTTCCCTCCACCACCACTTCTCTGGGCCTCATCTTCCTTCTGGTTTCTGAAGATGATGGACGTGAGTCAGACACTGAAAGTGCCCTGGGAATCATCCCTCCTTCAGCAGTAAGCAAAAACTAGTGAGGAGATCATCTCAATGGCCTCTCAGCTTGGTATATGAAAAGGAGATAGCATACTTTTTTTAATTAAATGCAAAAACGTGGGCTCTGCAAAATTCCATTCTTTGAACTTCCTCATGTTGTAATTGGTTATTGACGATTGTCATCATGAAGTTACTCCTGAATACTAAGCTAAATAAACTAGCATTTGCCTCTCCTGACCCTCCCTGGCTGAACTGCTTTATTCCCAAGTAAGTATTTCCGGCCACACTGTGGAGACTCACCGGGCTCAGTTTATTAAAGACAACCTGCTCCCAACAAGGTCAAGTGTCTTGTTGGGTTTGCTCTTCTCTTTGCTTCTCTGAGATGGGTTTCACTGAGCAGCCTGCTCTGGCCTTAAACTTGAAATCCTCCTGCCTCTGCTCCTGAATGCTGGGATGACAGGCATGCATCAGCACTTAGCTCTCTAAACTAGATAAATTTTCTAATTGTGCTGCAGAGTGGTTAATAAGTGCTTAGTAACAAAACAAAAGCTTTTGTGTGTAAAGTAAAACAGTTTCAATCTTAGAGCCCTGATTACCATGTCTGCTACACCTGCTAAATAAATCCTGACTTTCATTTTTCCTTTAAAAGTCTTGGTGCCTGCCTGGCGGTAGTGGCACAGGCCTTTAATCCCAGCACTCGGGAGGCTGAGCCAGGCAGATCTCTGTGAGTTTGAGGCCAGCCTGGTCTACAGAACGAGATCCAGGATAGGCACCAAAACTACACAGAGAAACCCTGTCTTGGAAAAAAAAAAAGTCTTGGTGCTCAACTCCTGTCAAAACTAACTAGTACACGGTTGATGATATGCTATTAAGACTGTATGATCCAGATATATTAGCATCTTTCTATAGGTTTATTTGCTAATGTAAGCAAGTAACCATCTTCATCAAATTTGTTCTGTATGAATCGGGAAACTTTTCTAATGCTTTTATATTTTGTGTGTTGCTGTTGCTGTTGAGACCATCCCTGGCTGGCCTGGAACTGGCTATGTAGCGCAGGCTGACCTCAGGCTTTCTGTGATCCTCCTGCTCCACCTCCCAAGCATTGGGCTTACCGGTGTGCAGCAGCACACCTGGCTGGTAGACCTTCCTGACACAGGTGAGGGTCTGGAGTCACCCTGGCTCATTAGTCCCCTGTGATTAATGCCACAGAGACGCCAGTTCAGTTCCCTTCAGTTCTCGACGTCCTCTCACTATGTTGATGACGCTGGCTGGTCAGCCGCTTCTGGACTCAAGTGATCTCCCACATCAGACTCGAAAGTAGCAAGGACTGTGGACATGTGCCGTCCAGCTGTCAGCAGTGATTTTTAAATTTATTTTCATTACTTCTAGTTATGTGTATTTATGGGAGGAGGAGGCTGCATTTTGCCTTCAGAGGCCAGTGGTATGGGATCCACTTGGAGCTGGAGTTACAGGTACCCTGAGCACTGATGTGGGTGCTGGGAATTAAACTCGGGTCCTCAGGAAGAGCGTGTGCTCTTCCCTGCTGAGCTGTGTTGTTGGGGGTTTTTTATTTGTTTTGTTTTTTTGTTTTTTGGCTCTTTTGGGGGGCCCACCACCCAACTCCCAAATAAATCACACATAGAGGCTTAGTCTTAATTATAAATGCCCAGCCTTAGCTTGGCTTGTTTCTAGCCAGCTTTTCATAAATTATCCCATCTATCTTTTGCCTCTGGGCTTTTCCCGTTCTCTTACTTCTGTAAATCTTACTCCGTGGCTGGCTGTGTAGCTGGGTGGCTGGTTCCTGATGTCCTCCCCTTCTCTGGCTGCTGCTTTTTTCTCTTCCTCCCAGATTTCTCCTTCTGTATATTCTCCCTGCCTGCCAGCCCCGCCTATCCTTTCTCCTGCCTTGCTATTGGGCTGTTCAGCGCTTTATTAGACCATCAGGTGTTTACAGGCACGGTAACACAGCTTCACAGAGTTAAACAAAAGTAACACACCTTAAAATAATATTCCACTGCAGAGCTGTAGCTCCAGTCTAATGAGAATGACTTTTGAAAGAAAACAGGCCGGGCGGTGGTGGCAGCGCACGCCTGTAATCCCAGCACTCGGGAGGCAGAGCCAGGTGGATCTCTGTGAGTTCGAGGCCAGCCTGGGCTACCAAATGAGTTCCAGGAAAGGCGCAAAGCTACACAGAGAAACCCTGTCTCGAAAAACAAAAACAAAAACAAAAACAAAAAAAGAAAGAAAACAGAAGGGGGGACATTGAAATGCAGAGCAAACAGACTGTAGAGAAACTACATTTTTAAGCTTATACAATGGAGAGAGTAAACAAGATGATTAAAATCTCTATTCTTAGTCAGAAATACACCTGTAATGTCAGCAAAGCTGAGATGGGAAGATTGCAATGAGTTCCAGGCCAAAAAAACAAACAAACCCAAAAACAAATTTCTGCTCCCAAAATAGAGCAATGACTCAGAGTGAAGAGAATGGTCCCATGTCACATGGTCACAGTGGTCCTGTAAGGTTTTGTCACCCGGTGACATCATACCCATATTGTTTTGTGTAAGAACACTGTGTTTGCACAACGATAAAGCATTTCTCAGAACACATCTCTGTTGCTAGGCAACACCTGCCCATGTTGCTCTGGAAGCCCATGTTCTCTTCACTCTGGGACCTTGGGTGATGTAGCCGTCCTGTCTCCCAGAATCCTCTTTGTCGGCTGCAGTTCCATCAGCATCCCCATTAGGAACCCCGTTTCTCAGAACCTTAGATTTTGAGTAACTTTTTGTGATGTTACCAGGCTGTTTTCTGGAGGGGAGATTAATGTCATCAGTCAGAGGGGAAAGTGCGTCTTACGTCATAGGAAGGTTTTTAGTCGTCTTAGGGTGCTCATCTTTGAGAAAGAGTCACGTTTTATACTTTATAACTAAGAATTTCTGTAGGGCTTTACTTTTGAATAAGTTACTTGTGGTTGCCTACTTTCATACTTAAAATCTGTGTTCGGCTGGGGATATAGCTTACAGTGGTTCCCAACCTGTGGGTCGTGACCCCTTTGGGTCAATGACCCTTTCATAGGGATCACCTAAGACCATCAGCAAACAGATATTTACACTACAGTTCATAACAGTAGCAAAATTCGAGTTAGGAAGTAGCAATGAACATTGTATGGTTGGGGGTCACCACAACATGAGAACTGTATCAAAGGGTTGCAGCGTTAGGAACGTAACGACCCCCGCCTCCCGAGCCTGGTGACCTGAGTTCCCATCCCTGGAACTCATATAGGAATCCAGTCCAGTAGTACACAGCTGCATCCCAGCACTCCTGTGTGCTGAGATGAGGGGTGAAGACAGGAGAAGCCTGGAAGCTTGCAGGCCGGTTAGCTCGAAGCACCCAGTGGAGACAGAAACAAGGTGAAAGGCTAAAACCAACTAGAAGTTGTCCTCTGCCCTCTGCCCTCCACATACCCACTGCCCTGGTGTGTGCACTACCCTGCAGCACTTGCACACACGCGCGCGCGCACGCGCGCACACACATTTAGGGGGGTGGGTATATGTTTTAAGTTGACACAAACTGGAGTCACCTGGAAAAAGAAAACCTTCTTCGCATTGGCTGGCCTTGGAGCATGAACATCGGATAATTTCTTGATTGACGTGGGAGGGCCCAGCCCACTGCATGCAAAACCACCACTGACAGGTGGCCCTGGGTTGTATAAAGAAGCCAGGAAGCATCACCCCACAGTGTCTCTGCCTCAGTTCCTGCCCCGACTTCCCCCCAGGATAGACCGAGCAGGGCACGTACACTGAATAAACCCTCACTCTCTGGAGTTGCGTTTTGGTCAGTTTTCCTCACAGCATAGAAGATAAAGTAGACCTCACAGAGGTTTTTTTAAAATATATGTTAAATCAATAAATAGTATGAATCAGTTGGTAGTAAAATGGAATTTATCTGTAATATAAGCTGCCAGCTTAAATGGTTTTGCCATTGATAGTTTAAGAATATTAAGATTTTTTTTCACATAAATGAAATCAGAAAATGACAGATGTCCCAAGCCACAGGTTTTGTCTTTTTGTGACAGCGCTCCCAAGTCCTTGCCACGTATTCCCTTTAACTTAGTCATAATTGTGATTACCTTTAAACTGTCCAATGAGGTAGAGTTAGTCAGTGCTGAAGTCTTAATTCTAGCTGTATTGTGGTTTTTTTCATTTCAATGTTCCCTTAAAGGGACACTTGATGTACACCCGTCTTGAAGGCTAGTCCTCGGAGTGTAATTCATACTGAGTCTCTCATTTGGTGCCAATCCATTTCCTTTGTTTATTATCAGGAGGAGAATTAGTTTAATCCAGAAGAGGATGGAAACAGAGAGCACATTAGGTCTGGAAACTGCACTCAACACCCCTCTCCCTCCCACCTCTCCACCCTCAACCCCCTGTGTGATCATCTGCAAACGTATAACTAGAGTAACTACCAAGTTTGCCCAGACATGTGGCCTGTGCTTCCATTGAGAATAGACTTGTTCTGTTCCAGAGAGGGCAAGAATTCAGACTGCTGAGTAATACAAAGGGGGAAAAGAAAAGAAAACGGAAAACGGGCAGCTGAAAGAAAACCTAAGGTCTTTCATCTCCGTTCTTCTCAACCGGCTCTCTGATCGTGAAGCAGATTGTTGAAAGGGAAGAAAATGTTCTGCCCGAAAGAGGGTTCGCAGGGTTCGCCTCGTCATCTCGCACAAAACTCACAGCCTCACTGCTCCCTTGTCTGTCTAAAGACTGCATTGAGCTTCGTCATGTGTGTGATCTTAACACACACACACACACACACACACACACACACACACACACACACACACACACACACACACACACGCACGCACATCTCTCCAAGAAACCTACCTACACTTGGGCTGGCCAGACGGCTCAGCAGGTAAAAGTACTTGCCCTCAATCCTGATGACCGGAGTTTGATCCCTGGGACCCACGTAGTGGACAGAGAGAACCAACTCCTGAAAGGTTCGTCAGACCTGCACAGAGTGGCACACATGTATGCATACCCGTACATAAGTAAGTACATATAATTAAGAAAAAGGAACCTACACCAACATCGGCAATAAATGGCACTAGGCCGGACTGGACAGTGGTGGCGCACGCCTTTCATCTCAGCGCTCAGGAGGCAGAGGCAGGTGGATCTCTGTGAGTTCAAGGTCAGCCTGGTCTGGTCTACAGAGTGAGTTCCAGGACAGCCAGGGCAACACGGAGAATCCCCATCTCGAAGAAAAAAAAAAAAAAAATGAAATAGCACCAAGGGCCGTCCCCACCTTAGTGAGCCCTGGTTTGCCAACACTGCTTCTTCCATGCCGATGCGGAGATGCCTTCCTCGGATCCTGGCACAGCTCTGCTCCGGCTGGCGGGCTGGCCTTCGGTGACTTCCTCATTGCCCATGTCTGAACCGTCTTCCTGTTCCCCTCTGCTTCCACCTCCACTTCCCATGCTGAGAAAGTCTCACTAGGCGCTTTCGCTATTTTCCTGATTTGGAAGAAAAACAAGTCACATAACAGTTAAGTTGTAAGCTGAGGCTGGAACGGTAATTAACAGAAAAGCCTGCCCTTGGATGGACCTGAGGACTCTTTTCTGGGGCTTCCTTGTCACCATGCCTTCCTTATGTGTCTGCCTGACAAGCAGTGTTCACTACCAAACGTGCTTTGCTCTGTTTGGGCCACTTATTTTTGTTTTGGTGTTTATCTTCTTTTTTCCTTCTGCCACCGTGTTACGGAGCGAAGAGAATTCTCTGCCCTGACTACTGATCATCCGAACAATAAACTTGGAACAGCTGTGAAGGCTGAGGTGGTGTGTGAGGACTGCCAGGAAGCAGCGGAGTGACTGCCAAGTCGCACCTGAGTCACTGGATCAGTGACGGGAGGACTCCACTGAGGCAGTGGTCTAGGTCCTCAGAAGGGTACGGGATTTAGGAGAGAAGAAGTTTGCGGGTACGAAATAAGACTATAATGTCTGCGCCGAGGCTGTGTCTTAGACGATGTTAAAGCCTTCGTACAGAAAGCATTGTTGGCATGTGCCAGGGTATGTTCCAAATGTCTTGCCTAGCCCCCCTCCCTGCCCCCACTCATCCCCATTGGCAGTTTAGAGGAGGAATGGGTGGTTACAGTCCCTGAAGGAGAATGTGAGCTCTGCTAATAGCGGAAGGCAGAAGCCGAAGTCCAAACCCACTGAGCAGGAGGTTGGGAGAACCAGGCCTTCGGGGCTGACTTTCAGCTGCAGACTGATTGCACATACTTCTTTGGACATGCTAATTTTCTGTGAGTCATTTTGTCTTTGGGGAGCCAGTTTTAACACGAGTAGTCCCTTGAACATCTGATCACTAGCTGATGCAGTCAACCTGTGTGTGCACTAAAGAACCTAGCCCTCATCTGAGAGTGTAGCTCAGTAGTAGAGCCCTTGCTTAGCAAGGGCAAGGCCACAAGTTCAGTCCCCAGCACTACCCAAAAATAAATAAATAAATAAATAAATAAATAAATAAATAAATAAAATCAAACTTGTCTCTAAAACCTGGTGTATAGCTTTGAGGACCAGACACATCAAAGGTCTAGATGTAAGTACAGAAAAACTTGTCTGCTGACCGTGCATAAAGCTCGTAATAGGCTCATTTATGTCAGGCCTGAGACGGCGTATGCCACATGGGTGACTGGAGGAACAAGTCAATGTCTTCACTGGTCATCAACAGCGTGAGGTGGGATGGGATGGAGACATTGCTATGGAGAAAGCACAGTGGTGAGAGGTGAGCTTCCTCAGATTGTATCTAGCAGGGCTCTGGTTTTGCCCACTAGTCCAGCAGCTCCTTGCCCCACTCTGTTTTCACAGGAGTATGTAAGTGAGGACTCCATATCCATGGACAAGAGGAGAGAATTGTTAAGACAGTAACTACATAAGCATGGACAGTGAGTCCAACCTAACCAAGTCATATATATCAGCCCTCTAAGACTCAGGGGACACTGTGGAAGAGGAGGCAGGAAATATGCAAGAGCCAGAAGATGGGGTGGAGGGCTGCAAAACGCCATTCTCTAGCCCAACTACAACTACTACAGCCATTAACTGACATCAACTGTATTTACTGCACTGGGTCCACCAGCCCTGTCAACACTCAGTCAAGGGAGGTTTAGGGACTCACGGGCCACCCTTTACCTCTGAACTGTTGGTCACTGATAGATTCTAGGTTAGGGGAGAACTGCTACTGTCTTTACTTACGTCCCTTCTACTGAACCCACCACGCTCCGATGGATAGTTTCAGACCCATGGTCATACAGATGGCCCTAGCTAAACTCAACAGTGGGTCACAAGACAAAATGGATAGACATCAACTTGGTAGATTTGCATGAACGAGGAGAGGGCGGGGTAGACTGAGTGGTAGGAAGGTAAGTGAGGCAGATAAAGCAAGCAGACATGTGGAATTGTAAACAAAACCCTGGCTTTCTTAAATACAGAGATATGTGATTTGGTTTTCAAGACAGGGTTTCTCTGTGTAGCCCTGCCTGTCCTGGAACTCACTCTGTAGACCAGGCTGGCCTCAAACTCACAGAGATCCGCCTGTCTCTGCCTCCCAAGTGCTGGGATTAAAGGCATGCGCCACCACCTGGCTTTTTTTTTTTTTTTAATTAAAAAGGTGTAACCTACCAAAAAAAAAGTCAAATTCTGCCATGGCAGAGCAGTGAAGAAAGAGTGAATGAAGGTGGACCTCAGTCTAGCTTGTACCCCACTTCTGGTGAGATCACTTCCTGCACGCCTTCATCTTTGGCTGTGAATGGTATGTGGGTACAAGGAGCGTTCACCGGTGCTGCCAGGGATGGGGGTGGGCTGCTGGAGAAGGTGGGGAAGCCCAATACCTCCCCTTGCATTGAAGTTTTGAGCTTTTTAAAAATGTACTGGTGGGAAGGGCCTGTTGGTGGTGGCATCACACAGAACCGCCATCACCCTCCCAAGGTGCTCTTTCCTTGACCCAGCATCTTCGTTTTTTGGCTCAGGCCTGATCAAAACTGCACGATGTGAAATAAAAAGATTTTGTAAACAAAGTTACAGACAGCTCAGATTTCTAATTGGAAGTAATCATGATTTCTATGTGGTGGTGTAATTACCTAAAAAAATGTTATTTGATGATTAAGATTCTGGAGTGAATTGTGTTCTTTGGGCTCTCGCTCCGTTCCCCCATCAGGGACTTGGTTTCAGCGGAGTGCAGCTGTTGGAGTTGATTTACAGAGCTGCGGCTGTGGCTGGTCATAAATAAATCCTCTTATATAGTTGTTATGAACACCTGTTAGATCATCTGTCAGCAAAGGGCTGTTCACATTTATCATGGTGCGGTAGTTATTTTACCCCAATCCATTTCCAACTGACTCAGCCTCCATCGCAGGGGTTGCTATTACCACACCATAATCGCTCGCTCCCACTCCATGTTACAACTTGCAGATAAAAGATTTCACTACTTGGCCAAATTTCATAAATAAAGGAGCAGTTCAGTGCAGTAAAAGTTTATTTTTGTCATCATTTGTCACCCCATTATTCTATAAATCAAGTGGAATAGCACTGTTGCCAGCTCAGGCGTTTCTGTCAGCCTTAGGCATGGAAATGGCCCGTTTCTTCCTGTTAGATGAGGTGACATGTCTTTCAGACTTAACTGGCGTATGGCTTTGTTTCACCCATTTTATTTTATTACCCCTTCGGAAAAATCCTTGGGGAGCAGAGAGACTTAAGGAGTGAAATGGAAACAGAAAACAGAATCGAGCATGCTGCTTAGCCAAGTGATGGACATCCCACCTCCTCCCATCACTAGAAACTTGACCAGACCCCCTCTCCCACAGAGTGGCTGGGGGCAGATGCATTTCACGAGAACTTCTAAGGGGAGGTATAGTCTCCGCTCTGGAAAGGCCATTGCGACCGTGGAGTTACAGATAATGACAGCCGAGGTATGTCCTTGGAGATCTCTCCATTTCACAGGCCTCATGCAAAGAAAAGACTTACATGTTTGTTTTCCAAAATGCATCCGAGGCTTTGGGATGAATGGCCCTACCCCTGGAGGCCTGTCAGCCTTGGTGCCCTGGAGGAAGTCGGGATTTACTAGCAAGTTGCAAACTCTAGCTCAGGCCTCTGTCTGAATGTCCCTTGGCTAAAGGAAGAGGACAGGAAAGCTAGAAGGATGGGGTAATGATAGAAAAGGGTTTATAGTTGAGACTTCGGAGTTGGTTCTAATTCCAGGTACAGTCTCCATAGTCATTATGTAGCTCATAAATTCAATAGAGTGTTTTACTGGTACAATAAAAACGACAGGAGGGGGGTTTTATGTTGTAAGTTTCGTTAGTTGCTCTTCCTGTTTTATGTTGAAGTTCCAGGCCGTTATGTCATTAAACTCCTTGGAGTCTGAAGGGCTCGGGGGTCCCCATTTCTTTCCTTCTACACACTTGACCAGGACAAGTGTTAGCCCAGGCTGGCACAGGTCACCATACACCTAGAGCCAGTGGCTATGGAGCCTGGCTGTTGGAAGCTGTTGTTCCGTGAGAAGTCGCTGCACATCTATACAGATGTGCAGCGTAGAACAGAACAGTCTAGAGCTGTGAGGGAAGCTTTAGGCGGCCGACTGTGGTTACCAACGTTCATCCTAGCAAGAGTCTTTCCCTCAGGAGGAGAACCTACTGGCTGACTGCAAGAAGCTGGAGCCTGGGGATGCTGCATTCACAGAGCAGAGTCTGTTCTGGGCTATTGGACTCTTTGCTGCCCTGGTGACCGTCCGTTGTCCACTCTAAGGCCCTAGTAAAGTTCTCAGCAGATTCAAAGTTGGAAGCCTAGGGAGCTTGTTTTTGCTGCTGGTTTTGAAAAAATAGTGCCACTCAGCCCTGGCTCGCTCTTCTCTGTCTGGAAGGAGCATAGGACGCTTCTGCTCCCGGAAACTTCGCACCTCCAGATGTTTGTTCCAGAATTTCCACATGGAAGCAGCGACTACTAATTCTCTGGCCAGAGTGCATCAGGCCTTAATCTAAAGCCTCCCATCCAGCCAGCTGTCTGGCATTTGCTATTATAGGGCACCCACAGAGAAATGAGGCTGTGGCTTTACCACTGTACCCTGGGTGACAACTTGATTTTCTGCTTTCACCGCAGGCAGCCACAGCCCAACATGATGGGGCTGTTAATTTGTGCATTTCATGGTGTCTGTCAGGGGGGCTGGGGGAGGAGGGCTTCAGGGGGAAGGGAATGGAGCATGTCCCAGCCGAGGAAGCACCTGTCTGCATTGACGGCACAGAGCACTTCTTATTAGCGTGCAGGTCTCTAAATGCAGCCCTGGATGACAGCCTGGCATCCCAGCACCCACACACTGTGACAGGCGCCGGCAGCCGGTCCCATTGTTTGCCCTTGATGAGCATGTCATTAATGGAAATGGAAGAAAGTGAGGGGCCACATCAGTATTCAAATAGCCTCTATTCTCTCTGCCATTCACCCGGCTGGCTCAGCCTGCCGCAGATTTCCTTCTGTGTGCTCCTCCTGGACTTTTTTTTTTTTTTTTAAACAGATTTATTCCTATCGCATACAAATCCTTTCCATGTTGTTCCTGGTTTCTTCCAATCCTGTGTTTACACCCACCTCTTTAGACTGGATTTAGGGAGATCAAAGGAGATTTGGGTTCTAGTGTCTTGCAAAGGTCTAATTAGCAAATTCATGCTCTTTGCAGCCAAGAAAATGTGAGTTGCTGCTCTTGAAATCCGTGTGCCTCCTGAGGCCTGCCTCTCCACGAAGCCGGTTCCCATTGCCCTGGCCACGTCGGCCGACTAGCAGGGGGGCTCCTTTATCACCGCTTGTGTAGAAGACAGTCAGTCGGCCCTCTTCTGAAGCACAGGAAGTTAAGGAAAGTGCCCAGGAGCACACTTTGGTTGGAAAACACGGTTGTTTGTAGCCTAGTAGAGAGTGGCTGGATCCTGAATCCATGTTTCCATCCCTCAGACCCTGTGTTGCTCTGTTTACTTAATAATGTAATTAGTGCTCAGAGGGAGAATATTGACGCTGCCCGCGGTGACCGCTCTTCCGTGCATTTCTAGGCCGGCCCCGCTGCCCACTTGCCTTTCATATCACCTGGTTTTGTTCTCTCGGCTGTGTGCCCTCACCTTCTCCTTCCTCCCCTACTCTTCAGAAGCTCCTCCTTAGCCCAACTCCATGCACATCCCACACAGACTAGTGTCCCCTATCTGGTGGTAATCTGTTAGCAGTGAGTGTCCTTTTCCTTTGGCCAAGACTCCCCAAGACACTACCGTCTTCTAAGCTGATCTGGCTCCACCAGAGCGAGCGATTCCATGACTGACTGCCTGGAAATGGACCTCGGGGCTGAGGTCCCAGTCCCGCCAAGCCCCCTCCTTAGCCTCACTGGGGATGAGGACAACCGTTCTTACTACGTAAGCTCTCTTCTCCTTTACACTTTGTGTTGCAATGAAGTCGCCAGAGGCACCGTGCTGAGGGATGGCCTCCATGGAGAGGTTACTATCCAGTGGTCCCATGGCTCCCTGCAGTCTATCTAAAGGACCTGAGAACAGATTCTCACGTGTTTGTCTGACAGAATCCTCCCCCCCCCCCACCCTTCTCCAGAAGAAGCCGGGAGGTGTGCTTACAGTTTAGAAAGCCAAGTCATAAATCGGGTTTTTTCTTTCCTTCTACTCACATGCTTTGCAGCAGCGGGAATCCACAGAGGGTGATTTAAAAGGAAAAAAGGCCGAGAAGAAAGGAGGAGGAAACCACCGCTTTAGCGTTAGTGCTGTTGATGGAAAACACATTTCACATATGATTAATTATTAAGGGGTCCTTTTTAGTAAAATATAGAGTGTTTCATCTCTCTGCTGTCATTAGCATGACCCAGGACCCCTGTTTTGGAGGTGAACAAAAAGCTATTGAGGTATGACAATAAATTTTGTCCTCAAGGGTTTTTGCAGAAGTAGCCACAGGGCCATCCTGACAGATTTAAGGCAGAAATCACCGAATGTGTCAAATGCAATGGCTTCCCCTGGCAGGTCACAGTTACCAGCCCCATCCAGACATGCAAATGAGACAGAATCATTGACCTGCCTGAAGCTGGGTGTTTGTGCTGGAGTTGCTTCTCTATTTTATCTAGAAGATGATTTTCCTAAAAGTGCCCTTTCAGAGCTCCCTGTTCTTGATAGCTTGCTGATCTCAAAAGCGAAAAGTTAGCTAGGAATTTTATTCACTAAACACAACACTTTGAAAGCCCCACACAGTCCTTTCAGTAACTCTTTTATTTGAATTTCAATGGGACTATTGAGGTTTATGGGGAAATATCCTGTTGGAAAGAATTAGGTTTCTTCTTCCTTCTTCATAAAAATTGTACTTTATGCCTGGCAGTGGTTGCCCATTCTTTTAATCCCCACACTCGGGAGGCAGCGGCCGGTGGATCTCTGTGAGTTTGAGGCCAGTCTGGTCCACAGAGTGAGTTCCAGGACCGTCGGGGCTACACAGTGAAACTCTGTCTTGAAAAACAAAACAAACAACAAAACAAAACAAAATTGTGGGTTTATCTTTCAGATTAGAATTTATTCCCTATAGCTGCATGAACTCAAACTCAAAGACAATGTCATTGAACTAGCATGGATGTACACACTAAAAGCACTTGAGTAAACATTCAGAGTCTGAATATCTTACATGCTTTGTTTCTCACTATTTCACATGCTGTCCAAACATGACATAAGAAGCAATCAGCCAGACTGGTATGTGTATGGCCTGCTGCTTCATGGCCTGCCATTGTTTCTACCTGTATTTGCAAGCTTCTGGCCTTGTATTCCCATGGAATGTTCCTCTGGGCAAGGCAGCATGAAGCATCGCCTTCAGATTCTTTCTGACATTTGGTGAGAAAGGACAAGCTCTCCCCTATCTGGAGCCTGTGTGAAAGTCACAGGCTGTCCCCAACAGGATAGACAGAAGTCATGGCCACAGACTTTCGGTCCAGACCTGCATGGGTGTTTCTGTAGCCTGAGCATACACCATTGCCACATATTGTGAAAGGAGAATCATAGAACATTCTGGGAGGAATTTCAGAACTGTCCATCTACAAATATTTTCACTCCCCAGAAGTGGCTAGAGTGTTGTGGGATATTTGTACACTGTGTGAAGATATATTGCTGTGATTGGTTTAATAAAGAGTTGAATGACCGATAGCTAGGCAGGAAGAGGTTAGGTGGGATTTCTGGGGACAGAGAGGACTCTGGGAAGAAGAAAGTCGGAGACATGCCAGTGAGACTCTAAAGAAGTCAGACATAAGGTATAGATCAGAGGTAACTGAACCACGAGGGAGAACATAGGTTTAAAAATATAGGTTAATTAAATTATGAGAGCTAGTTAGGAAAAGGTCTAAGCTAAGGCCAAGCTTTCATAATTAATAAGAAGTCTCCGTGTCATTATTTCTTAGCTGGCAGCCCAAAGAAAAATCCATCTACATATGGCATCTAATGTGGAGGCTCAAATATCCAAACATAGAGCCTGAGAAAGCTAAGAAAAGTTCTGGACAAGGCGGCAGACGTGGCTTCCTAGTCCTACCGTCTCTCAGGCAGGCTGGTTCTCGGCATACAGAGGTGCAGCTACCAGCTGCCTGTGGGCTGGAGCCAGCTGCCAGTGCCAGGCACTAAGCTGAGCTGCACAGTGGCTGACTTAAGATTTGTCTCATGCAGTCAGAGAAGGCTGCAGGTGCTTAGGAAAGCCAGGTCCAGACCAAGAAGACCTCTGAACAGATACAGTATGCTTAAAAATGTGCTTAGATGCTGAAGAAAGAAAAGAAAATGGATATAGACAGTCATAGAAAAATAAATAAATAGTTTAAAAAATAAAGTCTTTAAAGAGAGAGTAAAGTAATATAAAAAAAAAAAAAAAGTCATGTAATGATGAGAAATACACAGGGCACCGGAATCCTGTATGGTGCTTTGTTGACTTTGAATTTTGTAAATGCTAATGTACAAAAACAATAGCTGCTGAGAGACATTGTATTATGGAAACGTCTAAATTAAACCAACCTACATATTTTAAGAATGTCTTAACTTCAAAGTGGAATATGTTGCATTGGGGGGGGGGGATTATGCCTTTGTTTCCACAGGAAACAAAAAGTTATGGTTCTCTTCAAAATTAATAAATTTAAATAAAGATTGGATTTAATTGGGGGAGACCTCCTGAAAATGTTGGCTACACACATAAAGACAGAAACCAAGAAAGACTACAGAACAGGTGACATGTACTCGGATCCCTCAACATGGGAGCAGCTCTGTCTGAGACTAGATGAAACATGATATATCTTGTTGGCTACAGAATCCTTATGACTTATTTACATGCCATCCTTTCATAAAGCAAGGATAGAAGTTTGGTTATACAGTCCAAACAAACTTATAAAGCTAACAGATGCCTTTCACCTGCTCAAACATAAAACAACAACAACAAAAAAACCATCTTTAACTCACTTGTATATACCATACATTCCATACTTGTGTTAACGCAAAAAAATATATGTCACCTTTAAAAGTTTATGTGTTTTCAGAAAAAAAGGACCAGACACCAATGAAGACAAGTAGCCCAGATGATCCAGCCTCTCAGAATGCCTCTGTTGCAGTTTCCATGAAATTCTGGATCCAAAAGATGTTAGCTAAGATGATACAGTGTAGGTGGAATTTTTCGTTGGGACTACTGGCTCCCAAATAACCACACAGAGACTTACTGCTAATTATGAATGCTCAGCCAATAGCTTAGGCTAGTTACTAACTAGCTCTTACAACTTAAATTAACCCATATTTCTTATCTATGCTCTACCACAAGGCAGTATCTTTTTTCATCATGGCAAGTTCATCTTGTTTCTCTCCACATCTCTGGTGATCTTGCCCTCTTCTCCCCATACTCTCTTTTTATCCACAAAAAAAGCTTAACATTTTCCTGCCTAACTATTGGACAGTCAGCTCTTTACTAACCAATGAAAGTAACACATATTTGCAGTGTACAAAAAGATCACTCCACAACATTTCCCCCTTTCTGTCTTATTAAAAAGGCAGGTTTTAACTTTAACATAGTAAAATTATATTTAGCAAAAACAGTTATCAAGTAAGGATTATAGTTACAATATCCAGTTTATTTGTATTTGGCAAATTTAGAGAAAATATCCTATTATCTATCTTAATTTTGTGAATCTAAAGTTTTATACCTAATTTACCTTTTATCATAACTAAGGAAAGTTTTAAGTCTAATTATTTAATCTTTAACTCTACCAAAGACCCCAGAAAGGTGCAATATTACTTAATCACAGAGACATCTGGCTGCCTGGACAGTCACCCAAAGTTCTTCTGTAACATTGGGGCATCTGTCTTTGGCTTACAGGCCTAATATATCTGACAGACATTCTTGTGAAGCAGGGAATTTTGAAGCACTGTCTTACCTTGTCTTGGCAAAGTTTGGCACTCGCTTTTTCTGCATCCTGCTGGTCCAGTTTGGACAGTATACTGTCAGCAATTGAGGCAAGGGCAGTTTCTTTGCCCAAATGGCTAGCTTTGGCCATAAAGAAAGCAAACTCCATATGGAGTTTCTTCAATGCCCATCATCTTTTCTGAAGTAAATTGGTGCTGCCAGGAGCAGATGTGTCTCACTGTTAAGAAAAGCCTTATATTATTGAAACATTTTAAATGCCATATTCTGTAGGTCTTTGAAGTGTTTTAAGACCATCTATCTATCTAAATATATCTGTTTAACCTTGAAAAATATACCTAATATGACTACAAGTTCCATTATTATAGATGACTAACTACTAACCTGTATTTTTTTTAATTATACATTGCATTTAAGTGATGTACATAGGTACAATATCTCAAATAAGGGTAGAATCATACCTATAGTATAACAAAAATAACTTTAAGTTTGTATCAATAAACCAAAATCCATATCAATGTAAAATATTTTGAGATTAATAGTTGCTTTGGAGATTAAAGTAGACTCAATAATATACCCCTTGCCCCTATCATTTCTATATCCTCTCTTTTTCTTTTCAGAAAGAGATTCCTGAATCTAAACTCTTTTGAATAGTATTTTCTTGACCATGACCAGTAACAACTTGCAACCAACCCCCCTAAACAAAGACAAACATCCATAACCCATCTTTTGGGAATGTAGGTGTTGTTTTCTTTAGACTGCTTCCTGTTGTCTGGGGGTGCTGAAATCCTTGGGGGGAACTTGAGAAAATAAGGATAATGGTTTAGTCTTGGCTGGAGTATTTTTTGAGGCTGGACTATCTCAGCCAGCAGCCTTGAAGCTGTTCTAGAAGCAGAACTCTGCGGAAACTGCAATAGAGGTTCTCTGAGTGGCTGGATCACCTGAGCCATTCATTTCATTGGTGTATGGTCTTCTTGTTCTGAAAACACACAAACTTTCAAAGGTAACATACATATCTGTATCAATATAAGTATAGACTGTATATTGTATACAAGTCACCCAAAGATGAATTTTTTGTTTTATCTTTGAGCAGGTAAAATATACATTATGTATCTTGTAGAGTTTTTTTTTTTTTAATGTTTATTTCTTTATGTCTGTAGCCAGAATTTTCAGGGGGGGGGGGTCTTCCCTGACCAAATGTGATCCATATTAACCTGGAATGAATCCATAGCCTCTCATTTCCTGTGGAAATAAAAGTATATGTAATACATTTTTTGACTTACATTTTGAAGTTAAGACACTTTAAAAATATATAGGTTGGTTTAATTTAGCAGTTTTTATAATCCAGTGTCTCTCAGCAGCTGTCATTTGTTCATCAACAATCAAGAAATTCAAA
Organism: Peromyscus californicus insignis; assembly: GCF_007827085.1. Taxonomy (NCBI): domain Eukaryota; kingdom Metazoa; phylum Chordata; class Mammalia; order Rodentia; family Cricetidae; genus Peromyscus; species Peromyscus californicus. The sequence continues at coordinate 59,128,487 of NW_026294480.1, read as the reverse complement.
GACAACACAATGACATACAGGATCCCGACTCCCTGTGTATTTTTCATCTTTATGTATTTTTTCTTTTATATTAGTTTACTCCTTTTTTTAAAGGACTTTATTATTTTTAAACTATTTTTTTCTATGACTGTCTATACCCTTTCTCCCTTCTCTCCCAAGTTGTTGTACATTTTTAAACACACTGTAACCTGCTTAAAGGTTGTTTTCATCTGGATCTGTCTTTACTATGTATCTGTAATCTTTTCTGTCTGAATGAGCAAAACTTAAACCCCTCACGTGGCTTAGCTCATGGCATGTTGGCAGGGCTTGCACTGGAAGCTCCAGTTTGCAGGCAGAGGCTGGGAGATGTGTCTCTGTACCATGGCTGGCATGAGACTGGGAGACTAGGAAGCCACATTTGTCTCCATTTTTTTGTGTGTGTTTGGAACCCTTTTGAAGCTTTCTCAGGTTCTACATGGATGCAGGTGGCCCATGTTGGGTGCCATTTTTAAGTAGAGTTTTTCATTAGAACCACCAGCTCTGAAATAGCCACACAGAGACTTACTATTAATTATAAATGCTTGGCCAATAGCTTAGGCTTGTTCCTAACTAACTCTTACAACTTAATCCATATTTCTTATCTATGCTCTACCACATGGTAGTACCTTTTTTTCAGCATGGCAAATTCATCTTGTTTCTCTCCGCATCTCTGGTAACTTCACCCTCTTCTCCCCATACTCTCTGTTTGTCCACAAGTTCCTCCTAACCTTTTCCTGTCTAGCTATTGGCCAGCCAGCTCTTTATTAAACAATGAGAGTAATACATATTCATAGTGTACAAAAAGATTATTCCACAGCAGTTCAGCCTCATAGACTATTCCAGCCAGGACTTCAGATAAGCCCTATACTTTCTTATCACACAGAGACTAAACAAACAAACAAAAATATAGCTAGCTCTCTCAGGACTTGACCATTATCCCAATTTTCTCAGGGTCCCCTAGAAATGCCATTGGCCTCAGACAACAGGAAGCAGTCTAGAGAACATGATACCCACATTTGCAAGAGGTAGGGTGGATGGTTTTTGGTCATTCAGAAGGTTACATATGTTTGTCATCATTTAGGGGGATTGGTTACATGTTGTTATTGGTCATGGTCAGGCAAAAAGCTGAACAGCAGAGATTGGATTCAGGAATCTCTTTCTGAAGGGAAAAAGGGGTGATATAGTATAGAAATAATGGGATAAAAGGATGGATTGTTGAGTCTGCTTTTGAACTAAAAAACTGTCTCAAATATTTTTGTATTTTGCCACAAATTTAAGGTTATTTTTGCTGTATTGTATATATGTTTCCACTGTTATTTAAGGTATTTTTGTATATTGGTACAAATTTAAAGTTATTTTTGTTTTAATATAATATAATATATATATATATACATATATATATGTTTCTACTCTTGTTTAAGGTATTGTATCTATGTAACTCATTTTAAAATGTAATGTAAAGTTCTAGTTCTTAAAGACTATTATTAGAAACCATTTAAGATAATTAAAAAATGCAGGTTAGTAGCCAGTCATCTATAACATTCAAAATTGTGGTCATGTTAAGGATATTTTCAAGGTCAAACAGAGATATTTTATATAGACAGATCATCTTCAAACACTTCAGAGACCTACAGAATATGGCGTTTAAGATGTTTTAATAGCATGCTTTTCATGAGTGAGGCATATCTGCTCCAATTTACTGCAAAAAAAGGGTGATGGGTATTGAAGAACCTCCATATGGAGTTTGCTTTTTCTGTGACAAAGTTAGCTGCTGGGCAAGAAACTGTGCTTGCCTTGACTGCTGATAGTATGCTGTCCAAACTGGACAAGCAGGACCCAAAAGAAAATAACTGCTGAACTTTGCCAAGGTAGGACAGTCCTTCAAATTCATGCTTCACAGAAAAGTCTGTCAGATATTCTAGGCCTGTAGTCCAAAGATGGATGCCCCAACATTGCAGAGGAAACTTGGGTGACTGTCCAGGCAGCCAGCTGTCTCTGTCATTTCTATAGTTTTGGAAGTTGTTTGCACTACACTTTCTATTTACTCAGGTAATATTATATGTTTCTTGGATCTTTGATGGTGTTGAAGACTAGATAACTATAGTTACAGTTTTTCTTGTTACCAAATTCAGAGGAAAAAAAAAAACTCACAAAAGAGGCCTAAAGTATATAAGGTTGAGAGACATAAAAGCTTAAGTTGTTTATCTAAGAAAATGTTTTGAGATCTAAAAAAGATAGTGTTCGGTTGGTAATACAAGTTAGGATAGAATGTAAATTAGGTACAAAACTTTTGACTCCCAAGATAGGATAAATAATGGAATATTTCTATGAATTTGACAAGTACAGATAGACTGAACATTGTAAATGTAATTCTTACCTGATAGTTGTTCTTATTGTATATAGTTTTACTATGTTAGAGTTGAGACCTTTCCTTCTTATTTAGACAAAAAGGAAAAAATGTTGTGGGGTATTCGTGCACCATGTGAAGAAATATTGCTATGACTGGTTTAATAAAGAGCTTAATGTCCAACAGCCAGGCAGGAAGAGGTCGGGCGGGATTTCTGGGGACAGAAAGGACTCTGGGAAGACTAGAAGTGGAGAGACACTAGTAAGACTCTAAAGAAATCGGACATACAGTATAGTTGGAGGTAACTGAGCCATGAGGCAGAACATAGATTTAAAAACATGAGTTAATTAAATTGTAAGAGCTAGTTGGAGAAAAGCCTAAGTAAGCTAAGGCCAAGCTTTCATAATTAATACCAAGTCTCCATGCCATTATTGGTTAGCTAGTGGCCCAAAGAAAAATCTATCCACAGTACAGCATGGAAAATACATTGTAAGGCTGGGATGAGTGGGGAGGGTACAACCTGTTCTATAAGCAGTTGCCAGTCTTCACCCCTGGCCATATGCTGGCAGGAGCTCTGTGGAAGGCCAAATGGCCCCAAACTTCATGGCCATTCTTTCTGGCCTTGTGGTGATCACCTCTGTACCAAATCAAGGACATGTCAGTCTTCTCTCTGAAGCCCCAGAAATTGGGAAGATTTTTAAGAAAATTCAAATGTGAACAGGAAGAAAACATTGAAACCTCTAGTCATTTTATTATTTATCTTATGCTTCTCAGCTATGCACCTAATATACTGGTACAGAACAGTCATAAATATTCAAGTGTAACTAGTGAGCCATGCATGTAATTAGTAATACACTATAAGTCATAATTCAGGTTAAAATAGACAGTCAGTATTGTGCATCACAATTCACAAGCAGCTATGCTATTGACTCTTCACTCAGAACTTCCCTGGAGACTACAGACTCACAGCATGGCTCCCAGAGATCACTGCTCTAATTGCTAAGACATGGAGCCCAGTCAGAGAACCTGCTTATTTTTCCCATAACTGAGAGACCGCTCTGTCAAAATGCCAGCAAATGTGTTCTTCCCAGATCATAATGAGACTTCTGTTAGCATCCTCCACCTGCAATTCTATTTTCCTCAGGGCTGTTTAGAGAAGGATGGAGCTCAGGGGATGGGAATAGACGCCCTCCTAGGCGGGGTCACCGTGGGGATCTAGGTACAGCCTTGAAGAAGATGGCAGGCCAGGCATAAGAGCAGCCCAGCCTGCTCCAGGGAGGAGGGGTTTGTGCAGAAGTGGGTCGGCATCTGGGCCCACCTCATTAGGAGTGAGGAATGACTCGTGACTCACAAAAGGTCATTGCCTACTTCGGTAGATAAATCGCCTCAGCAGAGTTGGAGGACCTATTTGGTAAAGAAGTTTTCATTAAATCAAAGATTTTACAGCTTCTATTTTGTTGCACAGGAAAAAGGAAATAATTGGTAATTGACAGAGTAAGTGCAGAGAATAAAGAAGTGTAATATTATTCTAATAGGCTTGTCTTGGTCTTTAACTTTTGACTTTCAGGCCGCATTATTTTTTAACTCGGGTGTATAAAAATCACACTGAGAAAGCGGAACCAATTGCAGTTAAAGAATGGAGGGGAGCACTAACCAATAGCAGGAGAGGCTTTAAAGTGTCACAAATATTGGTCCTCTTTATTGTGTTTGATTTTTGATGATTCCCATAACCTGTCCGTTAAAATGCCCACATTCTTAGCTCAGTGCCTTTCAGTGTTGGAAGTATAAAGCAGATCATTATACACAGATTCCCCAGACTGCCTGTGAGGTGATGTTTTGTGCTACTTACCATCTTTAGAGAGCCCTAGATACAACAAATAGCAACACTGGGTTGTGGGTTGAATGTGAAATATCTGCACCACCTCACACCACCACCACCACAGATTCATCCATGTTTTCCAACACATGGTCCCTAGCTAATGGCCCTACTTTGAGAAGTTGTAGAAACTTTTGGGACATGGGTGTGGTGGTTTCAATGAGAATGGCCCCCCATAGGCTCATGTATTTGAACACTTGGCCCTCAGTGAGTGGGCTGTTTTGGGAAGGATTAGGAGGTATGGCCTTGTTAGAGGAGATGAGCCGCTGGGGGTGGGTGTAAAGCCGACACCAGGCCCAGTCTCTGGCTGTCTCTGCCTCCAACTTTTGGATTAGACTTAAGACCTCAGCTACTGCTCCAGCACATGTCTATCTGCCTGCTGCCATGCTCCCCACCATGATGGTTATGGACTCACCATCTGAACTATAAGCAAGCCCCCAATCAAATATTTTCTGCCAGTGGCCGCGTCAGAGGAGGAGCAGATGGCAATTGACCTCAGGGCGTCCACCAACCAGGAGGTGAATCCCTGATGGGTGAATCTCAGACAGGCAAGGTCTGAGACCACAGACTCCAGAATGTCTTTAGCTTCTGCTGTGCCTTTACATGTTTGCTGCTGCTGTCTTTCTCTGGTATCTGGCATGGTGTGAATGGGCGTGGAGATCCCCACTGCCTGTAATGTAGTGTGTTTATCTCATGGAAACATCCCATTCTACTGGGCATTTTTACCTGTGGATTATTATGAAGATGATTTCCTCCTAAGCTGTACTGTTTAACTGAAGCAATGAATTTATGTAATAATAGTATTAGTTTAAATAAAATTTTGAAGATTGAGGGTTTTTAATAAATATAGTAAGGAATTATGATAGATGTTAGTTTAGTAGAAAAATTAACATAGGTAAAGGTAGGATAAAATGTTGCTCCTGCCTCTGATAAAACAGAGGCTGCAGAGCATAAAAAAAAAAAAATAACAAGAAAGTGTCACACAGCTAGAACACATGAGTTTCTATTGGCTTAGGTTAATGATTAGGAAAAACAATTGAGTCCCAGTAGCCCAACTAGCTTAAATTATTTTAATCTTAATGTTGGGAGTTCACAGGTTTTGGCATCATAGCTGAAACAAAGCTTTGAAAATAACTTTAAGTTAGACTAAGATGTTTTTGTTAAATAGTTTTGAAGTAGAAAAATCCAAGAAGACAATCTAAAGTTTTAGAAAGGCACACAGTTGAGTGAGGGACTCGTTAAGGTCAGGGAACAAGAACAGAGCAGCCCAGTTATCATTAGCTGATGTGCCTTTCTTGCTAGGATGGGTTGATGACCAAAGGTGATGATTAATTCCTTACACCCATTTCTGCCCTCAATCTCCTGATATAAAAAACTATTTTGAGTGGGTATGCACCCTAAAGATTTAAAGTAGAGCTGACTGATTGTTTTTTCATGTATAAAAGTTTGGGTTTGTAGCCGGGCGGTGGTGGCGCACGCCTTTAATCCCAGCACTCGGGAGGCAGAGCTAGGCGGATCTCTGTGAGTTTGAGGCCAGCCTGGGCTACCAAGTGAGTTCCAGGAAAAGGCGCAAAGCTACACAGAGAAACCCTGTCTCGAAAAACCAAAAAAAAAAAAAAAAAAAAAAAAAAGTTTGGGTTTGTGATTCCTTTAAGATTCTTTATAATATAGATTACCTTTCAAGATAAATAATAAAATGATTAGTCCTTTCTTTATAACCACAAAATGCAGCCTGCCAATAAAATAACTGACTGAGAAAAATACCTTGCTTGCTTATACTCTGTTAATCTATAACAAGTTGCTTGGGTATGAATGTATGTGGGTTCTTGGGGACAACTTGTTTTTCACTGTAATAGACAAAATGTTTTATCATGTAAGGGATATGGAAAACATGCTGTTTTTTGTTTTGTTTTGTTTTGTTCTTTTACTTGTATTCATTGTAATCATTCACTTGGAAAATAAAATGTAGCCGGGCGGTGGTGGCGCACACCTTTAATCCCAGCACTTGGAAGGCAGAGCCAGGTGGATCTCTGTGAGTTTGAGGCCAGCCTGGTCTACATAGCAAGCTCCAGGACAAATGGATCCGTATGGCAAACTCTGACCACCAAAGCTACACAGAGAAACCCTGTCTCGAAAAACAAAACAAAAAAAGAAAGAAAAATAAAATGTAACCACATTGTAATTTTTGTGTTGCTTGAAAGATTTTGCTGGGATATATAAACTATAAAGGAAAGAATAAAGATGGAGTTAGAAGGAAAACACCAAGAATGAGAGAAGAAAATCACCAGGAAAGTAAAGAATGAGAAAATACAGAAAAAGACTAAAGAAGGAAACCATCAAGAGTGTGTGAGTGTCTTTTTCCCTTACCTTCTCAGATCAAAAAGTCACAGTACCCGACTCCATGGATTCTCTTTGAGCTGGCTACTGGAGACTGGCCCCCTGAGGCATCAGGAATTTTCTTTTATAAGTTACCTTGGTCATGGTGTCTCTTCACAGCAATAGAATAGTAACTGACACAATGGGTCCTAGCTGGTAGACACAGCCTTGAAGGTTGTAGGCTGGGTCTGCTTCCTGATCTGCTGAGGTGTGAAGAACAAGCCATATGGCAAGCTCTGACCCCCATGCCTTCACCACCATCATGGTCCTCTTGAACCATGAACCACCACCACCACCACCACCACCACTATCACCACCATGCTTTCACCTCCATGATGGTCCTCTTGAACCATAAACACCACCATGCCTTCACCACCATGATGGTCCTCTTGAACTATGAACCACCACCACCATGCCTTCACCTCCATGATGGTCCTCTTGAACCATGAACCACCACCACCATGCTTTCACCTCCATGATGGTCCTCTTGAACCATGAACCACCACCACCATGCTTTCATCTCCATGATGGTCCTCTTGAACCATGAACCACCACCACCATGCTTTCACCTCCATGATGGTTCTCTTGAACCATGAACCACCATTATGCCTTCACCACCATGATGGTCCTCTTGAACCATGAACCACCACCACCATGCCTTCACCACCCTGATGGTCCTCTTGAACCATGACCCACCACCACCATGATGGTCCTCTTGAACCATGAACCACCACCATGATGGTTCTCTTGAACCATGAGCCAAAACAAATCCTCCTTCCCTGGAAGTTGCTTCTGCTGGATATTTGATCACAGAAACAAGAGAGATAACTGATACACACTAAACTTAAACATCCCAAGAGAGGACTTGTAAGATGGCTCAGTGGGTAAAGGCACTTGCCACCAAGCTTGACGGCCCAAGTTCAATCCCTGAACCCCACATGGTAGAAAGAGAGAACAGACTCCTGAAAGCTGTCCTCTGATCTCCACACGTGTGACAGTGCACACAGGACACATGCATGCACACGCATACACAATAAATAAATGCCTTAAACAGCCTCTTGAAAGATGAATTTAATTTAACCATTGGGATGCCACTGTCCTTTATCAGTTGGGCGGATTTTCATGGCACAGAAACTGTGGAACATTTCTTTCAGTGAAATACTAACTGACATTTACATGGCCACAAGGATTTCTTTTCTGAGTGATCTCTGCCTTTTTAGCTCAATTAAACCTGTTCTGGAGTGGAACTGTGCACATGTGGGTCACAAGCTTTCAGAAATAAAGACACGTGGAAAACAATAAAGTAGGGAAGGAGACTAATAAATTCACACTGATTATACTTACTTGTTTTAATGGCACCTTTCATAGATGCAAGGCTTCTTCTACTTGGTCTTGGGCTAATTATTTTTAAATTACATCTTTTCCTCCTAGCCTCATAACAGCCAGATTTGAGAGTGGCTATCTTCATTCAAATTTTCCAGATGAGAGAACATAAGAGAACCTGTCCTCTGCGAAGCCAGTGCCTGCTCCCAAGTCAGCCAGGCAGTGGGAGCCAGCCGGTACAGGCTGGAATCTGTAGGGATCCCGAGCCAAGTAAGAATCTCCACTGTTTGCTGAGTGTGGTGGCGCATGCCTTTAATCCCAGCCCTCAGGAGGCAGAGGTAGGAGGATCTCTGAGTTTGAGGCCAACCTGGTCTATACAGAGAGTTCCAGGCTAGCCAGGGCTACATAGTGAGACCCTGCCCCTAAATAAACAAATAACACATAAATAAGAATTTTAAAAAAGGAGTTCTTCTGTTCTTTCTCCAACTCCTCAAGAACAGTTCATGATGAGGGGAAATGAAAATTCACTACTTGAGATGAGGTGCCTAGCCCAGCGCCTGGCACTTATTAAACACCGTTGCTGATGTTTTATACAAAAAGATCTAATAGCAAGGATTCTCTACTTATGGACTGGGAAAGTTATGTAAATACATGAAGAAAATGAAGACATTTCCCCAAACAGGCCATGCTGGATAATATATAGAACATGACCCTATTTAGGGGTCTTTCCAAGAATCCACGCCCCCCAGTATCCGGAGTCCTTTGTGTCAAACTATGGCATGCTGAGCCAGGTCCCCAGAAAGTCAGCTCCCTCATTAACAGACCTCACTGTCTGGGAACTTTTCTAGCAGTGAGCGACTTTCTTGTCAACATCTTTCCAGCAGAATGCTACATATCCTGAAGTGGGGCAAACAGGAGCACCCAGGATTAGGCCCCACAAGATTGTAGATAGGTTTGCATAATGTTGGGGAAAGGACTTTGATTCACTAGCCTCTCTGCCCAAGGAGTGGCATCCATCCGACTCTCTCCAGCCCAGGGCCTTGGTTTCCTCACAGGGGAACATGGGGGACAGAGGAAGGATGTGGAGAAATGAGAGCAAAGGGATGCCTCACGGCATTCCTCACCCTCTGGCTGCTCATCACCATCCTTTACTATGGCAGGGATCCTAGCTGCCTGGGCCCTGGGCATCCGTGGTCGGGAAGCATTTTCCCACATCTGTCCACTCTCCTCTTCCTATGCTTTTGGACCCCTGGACCATAATCACTGAGGTTTCTCAAGCCACATCATAAACACTACAGTTTCTTTTCCTTTATACCTCCCGGTTTTGGGTTTACTTTCCACTTCTATCACACAGAAAGGGAGGTGTGGGGTCACGGGGGAGACAGGGGAGGGGAAGGCCACATTTCCAGAGGTATCAGGGGCTTTCCAGGAGCGCAGAGAAAACCAGAATCCTGAAAGGCCTTCACAGAAATCGTATGCCTCTTGGGAAATTGCCTAGTTTAATTGTTTGGTCCCAAGAAAATTAGCATTTCATTAACCTACCTATCCTTTTCTACTCTGTTTCGAAAGGGTAGTAGATAGTTCATTTTAAAATGCAACAAGCATCCCAATTGTATTTACTTTTTTAATGCTACAAACAACGCCCTTGGTATTGAATTGAATAGGGCGCTGAGAGAAAAGGCAATTAATGAATAGTCACAAGGTTGCTAATCTGATCAATGTTGGGTGATAGGACATTTAATCTGATTGTCTGTGACTGCGGTTGCACAGGGCTTGTGGCAGCGGAGGAGCACATTGGCGGGTGGTAGGGGGTGGGGGCCTGTGAATACACATGGAATGAAAAGGCTTTCAGAGGGAAGTCAACCCGCAGAAAGTGTGGCACTTTCCATGCCTGTATCCCAGTGCACAGCCCCATATTAGGAAGACAGTGAATAACTAGCAGTCTTCAGGGGCTGGGGTGCCATTTTCTATGAGGCTTGCCTAGCATACATGAAGCCCTCTGGGTTTGATCCCCATTGTTGTACAGACACTGGGTGTGGTGGTGCACACTTGTAATCTCAACACTCGAGAGATGAAAGCAGGATCAGAAGTTCGAGGTTAACCTTGATTACAGGGTAGGTTTGAGGTTAGCCTGGGAAACATGAGAGCCTGTCTCAAAATACGTGCATACCTACATTAAACAAGTAAACAAATGCCTTCAGACCTCCATTCTCATTTAGGCATTGTTAGACCCCAGCACTGGGAGGCATTAGGAGATCAACATTAACTAGAGAACAGCCTGGGGCAGCAGGAACTGAGGCAGAGGCTCCTTCACTCTTTATTGAGTTACCTGAAATGCCCTGTGACTTAGAGGATAGTCCACTCTGTACACGCACACCTAAAAATGTAGAGACCCTTCAGCTTGCCCAGATTAAAATGAGTAACATTTGCCCCGATAAGCCTGGCCATGCTTGTGGATGATGGCAGGGGAAAGGCCAGGACACTGGCTTCAGTCTCTCCCATGATGCCCATCTAAAGGGCCAAGAATAAAGCTGAAGATAGATTATCAGCCTTGGCTGAGTCTCATGCTCCTTACCTGCTGGTCCCTCCACCCTCATAGACCTGGAGCTACTTCTGGTGGCCTTTGAGAGCTTTGTGGACACTCACATGCGGCTTAGTGTACTCAGATATGTTCCCTTGCTGCTGAAGCATACCCCTGTACTCTTCTTTCTCCGGTTTTCCTTACAGTGGGTACCATACTTTCTCAACCCAGTGGTGTCCAGCCCAGACTTGCAGGGATTGTGACATGAGGCCCCTGACCTTAAGGGCCCACACCTTAGTGCAAGAATAAGGCAGAAAAAAATGCCAAGCTAAGAACAGGCTTTTGCCCTGTATGTTGGTATATTGGAAGAGGTCAACACAGGCTGAAGGGACTCTACTGGCCTTTTGAAATGCGTTTCTGGGCTTCTCTGGAGCTCACCCAAAGTAGGAGAGTCCCTGCCCTTTCCCTGGGCACACCACACGCTTCACAGAGCTCCAGCCACATCCTGATTAATGTCACAGCTGACTGACAAACCATCAAGCCCATATATGACAGATCAATAGGCGCCCCTGAGTGCCAGGTGGTGGTGAGAAGCCACAGTAGGGTGTGCTCAGCACCTGTGTCGCTCATTTCCCCATCCACACCCCGAGACGTCCACAGGCTCTGCTTCCAGATCTCACCTTCCTTTAAACCAGGGCTGCCCATGGAGGGACCTTGCCAGGGGTTCCAGAAAGACCCAGGATGAGCCCATGGGAAGACACGATGTGTGGCTCCTGTGGCCATTTGCGAGTTGCTCATTCTGTAAGGACGTCCCTTTCTCAGCTAATGGGCGGAAGCATGCAGGTGAAGAGGGAAGCAGAGATTGTCAGCCTCACTCACAAAGCACTATCGGCAGGAAAGAGGTCCCCTGAGTGGACAAACAGCTCAACGTGAAGGGTCTTTTCAAAGACCTAGTTTTGTTCCAAAGTTGCTGGTCTGCTCTTCCCTCTTCCTCCGCCTTTTAAAACACTACAATCAGGCACTTATTAAAATATTGAGGCTGTTCTTCTATGAGCTACTTAAGCCCAAAAGCCTCAAAGGAGGAAGATGGGTCTCTACTAGTCTAATTGATTTCCTTCTAGAATAAAATGGAAAGCACAAGGCAGAATAGAAAGCAGCACTCACGTTTGTTGAATGCTTTGAGACTCGTGAATAGGGGGCAGCGTTCAGTGTTGGGTTTGGGGTGAGGGAGGAGGGTTATGATGAGAAAATGACAATTAGGTCGAGAACCACCGGAGGGTGACGTGTGTAAGTGGTTCAGTAGCCCTGAGGCAAAGTGGCTCTGAGGGGGGCTGCCTCTCCTTCCTACCCCATTGTGGGAGCAGTGTGCCCCCTCATTTGAGGTGCTCACCCTCCTCTCTTGTAGAATGTAAACACACCAGAGTCCTCTCTGTAGGAGCTGGGACATGAGAAGGCGTTTTTTCCGTTAACTAGGAAAAGCCCACCCCTGAGAAACCTCGTTCCCAATGCCTGTGTGCTGCTAATGGAATTTTGAACCCGTCCTATCCGCACCTGAAGGTAATCAGCTATGGGCCAGTTGTGCATTCGCAGTCCCTGTCAGGCTGACACGGCAGAATTAGATGGTTTGATACCATTTCCCAGTGGGGGTCACGGCAGCCGTGTTGGGGCAAGCGTCCCAGGGAAGGACATTGTCTGTTTGCTCCTGCTTTCCTCAACAAGACAGGACCGCACACTGCCATCCTGGCATGGGTGCTCTGATCCGAGAGACACAGAGTGCGGCTTGCAGTTATCATTACACACTTCCTTCCCAAGAGGCTAAGACTCGGGGTGTTAAAATAAGGGTCCGCCTTAAAACTTTCCTCAAACAAGAGTGTATTTTTAACAGAAAGCCACTCCGGTTTTCAGTACTCACCCCAACTCTCAGGTCTCAGGGTGTTTCACAGCTAGTGCCTAGTCATGGAGAAGGCAATCCACTGATCTGAAGTGGGGTGCACTCTGCCTGGAACAGTCTTCGGTCAGGAACATTTAAGAGATAAGATTGTTGCCTGGGCGGTGGTAGCGCACGCCTTTAATCCCAGCACTCGGGAGGCACAGGCGGGCGGATCTCTGTGAGTTTTAGGCCAGCCTGGGCTACAGAGTGAGTTCCAGGACAGGCAGAGCTACAGAGAGAAACCCTGTCACTGAAAACTAAAAAAAAAAAAAAAAATGTGAGCTTGTCAAGCAAAAGCAGAGGCCATTTGAGAAAGCTCTCTCTAGTCAGGTGTAGAATTCCCCATCCCTCACTCTGACCGTTTTAGAAGCTTGAGAATACAATTTTCTTTCTTTCTTCCTTTTTTTAAAAACCAATTTTGTGTTTTTCTATTTGACAAACATTGATACTTTTTCTCAGTCCCAAATGGAGGTGAAATTAAGTTGTCTGTTTCTTAAACAAAAATAAACAACTTCAATATGTATAGCCCCAGACCATGCCAAATGCCTTTTTTGTGTCACCCAGGAATACAAACTCTGAAGCAGGATTAGCATGTCACAAAGATGCAGAGCCAAGCTTGTTTGGGCTTACAAAAATTGCAATGAAAATGGATTTTTTTCGATCAGAGATGGGAAGTTAAAAATCAAGAGTCCAGGAGTTCCGGGACCAAATGACTTTAAATCTCAGATAATTAATTTCAAGCTCAAAACCAGACCCTAAAACCACATACCTGTTAATTCCATTTTTTCTTCTTAAACACACGTCTCTAAAGTTTGTTGGAGGAGTCCATCATAGGGCCGTGTTGAAGAAATTTGAATTCCTGCCTTTAAAAGAGAATTGAAACCGGGCGGTGGTGGCGCACGCCTTTAATCCCAGCACTCGGGAGGCAGAGGCAAGCGGATCTTTGTGAGTTCGAGGCCAGCCTGGTCTCCAAAGCGAGTTCCAGGAAAGGCGCAAAGCTACACAGAGAAACCCTGCCTCGAAAAACAAAAAACAAAAAAAAACAAAAAAAAAAAAAAAAGAGAATTGATAGTGGGAAGTCGTAGATGAGGGTGAATAGATAAGGAACTCTGACAGTCAAGGCTGCGGCACTGCTCTGGTTAAGAGTGTTCACGGCTTCCGCAGAGAACCTGGCTTTGGTTAGCAGCAACCGTATCAGTTCCAAGGGATCGGATGTCCTCTGACCTCTGCAGGCACCTAAACATAAAACTCTTACAGGTACCACCTGATATAAATTAAAATAACAAATGAAGGAAAAAGGGCTCGGGCAGTCTAAATAAGACTAACGAACTAACGAAAAGCATGCAAAACTGTTTTTGAAAAGATATTTCAAAGAAGATAATTACCCATTAGACTCTCAACCAGTAGGTCACGACCCCTTTGGGGTTGAATGACCCTTTCACAGGGGTCACCTGAGACCATCAAAAAACACAGATATTTACATTGCAATTCATAATTAATTGCAATGAATTGCCATTGTAAAATTACAGTTTTGAAATAGCAAATAAAGTAATTTTCTGGTTGGGGGTCAGCACAACAAGAGGGACTGTATTAAAGCGTCGCAGCATTGGGAAGGATGAGAACCACTGCCTTAGATCATGAAAAGATATTCAAGACCATTGAGTCTCAGAGAAATGCTAATTAGAACGATAATGACGCCTCACTACCTGCTCCTCATCAGGATTGTGGAAATTAAAAAAGAAACATTGTATCAAGGGTTGAGAATGAAAACTGGAACTTCCTCAGACCCTCTGGTAAGGCATAGGGCTGCTTCAGAAACAGCTTCATATTGTCTGGAAATGCTGAACATAGGACTCTGACACAACTCACCATTTACTCAACAGAAATGAAAATGTGCTCCTAGAAAGATCCGTTTGCTGACGCTCAGAGCATTTCCACTTACAGATGAATCTCGAGAACATTCCAGTAAGTAAAAAGTCAGAAACGAAAAGGCAACATTTGTCCTGAGAGATCTTGGATTATCCTCGTGCCCCCCCCCCAATTTAATCACATGTCTGTTAAGAGGGATGCAGAGATTTGACACAGAAGGGAAGACGGTCACGTGACAGAAGCCGAGGGCCGATGTTAGACTACAGCTTGATGGAGGAAGGACGCCACAAGCCAGGAAGGCAGCTGGAGAAGGCCTTGAACAGAGTCCCTCTGACAGGACCGTGGGCTGACACCACCTCAAATGGATTTCGGATTTCTGATTGTGTGACAATACTTTGTCCGGCATTAAGTCGCTACCTTTGTGGCAATTTGTTACAGCAGCCAATCAGAACCTAATGCAGTGAGGAGTAAATAGAAACTGGAACGCAGATTGCCAAAGGTCGTCTTGTTCTCATTTAATGAGACGGTGCACTGGCTCAGCAGCCTTAGTGCAAGAATCATGTGAGATGTTTTATTAAAGAGGTGTGAGTCCCCCATTCCCATTCCATCTCATCCTTCACTCCCTAGTCCTGCTGTCCTTATTTGGCTGGAGGGGTGGACAGTAGGCAGCTACGTTGGGCTTACTGCTGAGGTCCTAGGTACCCCAAACTAGTCTAGACAGAGTGTTTTCTGTTCATGCCACAATTAATTTCTTAGGTAGAACATCTTGTGCGATGCATGGCATCAAGCCAGCATCAGCAAGTGTATTTACCTATTTAATAACTCTAAACGCAAACCTCAACGATGATGTCTTTGCAGAGTGAAGTTTACAGTGCGATCCTTGTTATTATCCCGCTCTTAGTCGTCTAGGGAGCCTGTCTTGGCGAAGCACGCCCCTCGTTTTGCTTTTGCTTTATGAATCCCATTTGCCCTCCGTAGATTTTAGAAGCAACAGCACGATGGCCAGGCTTCCAGCATCGTGAAGGCGAGGCAGGGCGAAATGGCGGTCGGAGGTACACACCAACAGAAGAGGAAACTTGACTTTGTTCTTTCACTTCTGTACTCCATCTTTGAAGTCCAGTGTCCATCTAGATCCAGGGCTGGGACTTGGCAGCCCAGTGGCCAGCTGTGGCCCTCCCTCTTTGACGCCCTTTTGTATGCCACTTCTTAGCTGAAATCCCATGTTGGGAAGTGGGGCTTCCGCAGCTGCGAACCAAGACCTACATGGCTGGGCCAGTGACCTTTTGTGTGTGTGTGGGGGGGGGGGGGGTTGTTTTTGTTTTTGTTCTTTGGGCCCGTGTTTTTTGCAGATGGTGAATAGAGACCACCTTGAGGAGGCTTCCATGTTACAAATGAGTGTTTGTTTGTCTTTGAGATTGACATAAGAAGTGTGTCGGGAAGAGAAACCAGTTTAGCCTTTGGTCCTGGGCTAGTTGCTTCTACTTGGATGACAGCTAAGAGAAGTTTGCAAACGTCTGGGCACCGAAGTAGTTGATGGTTTGCACAGTACAGATCTCATCCAGCAAGAACCCAAGCCCTATCAGGCAGCGATTGAAAAGAATAAACAAGACAGAGGAGGAAAAAGAATGGTGATTTTAAGGCCAGAATTGCAAACAGTTCCATTTGTATGCAGGCAAATTTATATGTCCCTGAGAACTGCTGGGCCACTCTGGTGTGCTAGCAATGCATTGCTCTGTCCACGTTTATCAAATATTTAAACATCTCATTTTTTCTGAGCCATAATATCTGCTGGATACGGAAGTGAAAGGGAAATGAATTTCCTTTTTTGCAGCAAGATTCTAGGGGCGACTCTGGACCTATCATCTGTTCCCATTTATGGAAGTCACGTGGATCCTCTCATCTGCGAGAAAAATAAATAAGTAACTCATCCCGTGCCTCCCATACATACATATTATCTGGGTCCAAATCAATTGATTGATCTATCACAACGTCGATCGATCAGCATAGCATCTGTCTGTCCACTGACTCACTGGAGAGACACAGACGACACATAATTGGTTCCATAATGCGGGAAGTCTTTTCCTCCAATTAACACAGCCACACATGTGAGAAGCTCCTTTTTCTTGAAGCCAAATAATATTTATCATTGCCCTGTACCAGCGCTATCAAGTCACTTCGGGGGCTGGAAATCTCCTGTCGAAAGTGAGTGTCATGGATCAGAAGTGTGTGTTTTTGAGCATGATGCCTATGTCATAGCCTGTGAGCCTCCACCACAAGCCACTGAAGCGCCAGTCGACAAAACCTACATCCAAACCCACTCACTCATTATGACAGACAGCGATCAGTGACCCCATGAAATGGCCGGAGCCCAAAATCATAGTTTGCATTCCCAGCAGCGCCTGAAGAGCAAATAAACCGTAGAGAGGAATATACATATCCGTTTTGTTTCCCTGAGACTCGCATGGGTACCTCACTCCATCACCTTCCATCTGGACAGGCATCGATACACTAACACTGAGACTTGGTAGAAGATGGTGCTGGTCAAAGGAGCTGGCTTCCGCTCTCCCGGCTCTCCCTTCTCGGGGATAGGCAGACGCTCCGCAGGGACTCTGTCAAAAGAGGCAGGATCGTAACTCCAAGCCCAGAGATGAAGCCGGGATTTATTTGCATGGTGTCAAAGGCATATTTTAGAGAAGTGGCCCCCATCCCAGAGTCTCTCAGTCGTCGGGGCAGGCAGACTGCTTGTTCCAGAGAAAAACTGAGATTTTTATGACACAGAGTTTGGGTCAAGAATGAAAAGTTTTGAAGATTTACATTTTTCTCCAGCATGACCTTTTGGCTTTATTCCTTAATTAAGCTAAGACGTGGCAGCTAAAGGGAGTATTATGGGCCTGCTGTATCCCCAGGGTGTTATGAGACACGAGGCACAGCTAAGCTATCTCAAGACAACCATGTTCTCTGGAGTTATTTTATTGCTATTATAAAAAATCTTTATTATGGGAAAAATATGTATTTTTATGCCGGAAGAAGAAGAGGATGACAGCTAGGCTGTTGAACGGTAGTTTCAGTTGGGCTCGTGCCCACGGAGACTGTAAAACACCCAAGACTGGGGAGGCCTCCTGATGGAACCTTAAGAAACCTAACGGGGCATATTAATCTTGGTGAAATTCATAGTTGGAACAGGTAGCCATTAAGTGGCACTTTCCCGTGATCAAGGTATTTTATGAAACTGAAAAAAGTCCCATTATACTTGCTAACAGGACCAAGTTTGGGGGTGTGCCTCATGAAACCATCTTCTAGCCTGGGAATCCTGGAATGCCTAAGATGGCTGACGCTCCGTCATGGGCTGCCTCGCAGGGGCCCCTGCAGAAGCCCTGTCAGTAAGACAGCAAACACTGTCCATCAAAGCACTCTGTTTTCTCTTCTCCATCGGTAATCTGGCACCTTTCCCTCTGGTTTTTGTTGTTGTTTTGGTTGGTTTATTGGGGTTTTTTGAGAGCATTGTTTTAGGGGTGTGTGTGTGTGTGTGTGTGTGTGTGTGTGTGTTTGCTGGAGATTAAATCCAGGACCTCACACCTATTAGACAACTGCACTACGAGGCCTTTGCTAGCAGAGGTTTACACACTCGTTATCTGATCATCCTTGTGTTTATTATTTACATTTATGTCCCCAAACTCGAGAGAGGACTGGAGGTGACTCTGGACTTCTCTTCTGGCTTTTATGGGTGAGTCTTCTGGAGTCATCTCTGCAGTGTGCCTGTGTCATGTGCGTCTGTGGCCTAGGGATAGATGGCAGAAGCATTTCCCTTCTGCCCCCCGGGATGGAGAGATGCATTAGGACCCCTACGCCACACGTTGGGCTCTGGATTGGGAGACACTAGCCAGCAAGAAGTAGAGAACCATTGTCACCTCTTTGGGTTGACGAAGGAGCGCCAGAGCGGGCTGGTACACTGCAGGTCGGCAGGAAGGCCTGCATCCCACAGTCTAGAAAAGTTCACAGGACAGTTCCACAGACAGGGCCGTTGTTTCTTCTTGGTGCCTCACCCACTTTGGAGCTAACCCTTTGTTCGCAAAGAGCAAACCTTTCAGCTAAGATGAGCATTTGTCTGTTTATCTTTCATTCCTTCATGAGAATTAAACTCACCAAAAGACAAACAAACAAACAAACAAAAAACCCCACAAAACATAAAAAAACCCATTAACAAAATCTATTGCAGTGTCTTTATATAAAGGTAAGATTGCGTTTCGTTTCTTTTCTTTTCTTTTCTCTTCTTCCTTCCCTGTTTTTTAGGCAAAATTTCATTCAGGCTGGCTCTTAATTCTTGATTGCTTGATCCTCCTGCCTCAGTTTCCCAAGTGATAGAATTACAGGCATGATCACCGATTTCTTGCTTCATTCAGAGGGGAACTCACTATGTGGCCCTGGCTGGCCTGGAATTCATAGCTTCGACTTCCTCTCAGCCCCTTAACCGCTGGGGTTAAAGGTGAGCACCATCACAGCCTGCAAGACTATTTTAGAAATAAATAAATGATTTTATTATCACATTGCTAGGGTGGTTTTGTCCATGGCTCTGGCCTCTCTGGAGATGGTGACCTGATAATCACTGCCTGCTAGACAGCTTCTCTCTGCTGTTACTCTGGAATACAAAGGCCAAGCGTCATGATACACAGCAGTGCGGTGCCTTGAAAACGGTTCAACCCTCTGAAATGGTCTACTTATTATGATTCTTTTCCAGGGCAATAAAACTATAGTCCAGATATTTGGAACAGTCCCTTGGGTCATAACAGGGTCTCACTAGTGGACCGTCCAGTTATTTGTACAACCCTTACTTCAGATGTTGTGTGGAGAAAAGGAAGCTGGAGTTGTGGAGGGAGACATCCTCTTTGCTTCTGTTAGGAAGGTTCTGTCCTGATGAAGGAGAATCTGCTGCTTTCTTTCCTTCACCCTATGAAACAGAAAACGGAAACTGTCATTGGATCCTATGATTGTGAACCAAAATGAGCAGGTGACTTCTAGTGGGAAGGAGTAAGGAATGGACCATAAATTAGAGAAATCTTGTGGTTCATATTGATTCTCTACAACCTCAGACGTTCCGTGTCTCCCTGAGGGAAACTTTGGCTGGGCACCAGTTTCCTAGAACGAATGTCACCTGAACTTCTGTTCCATTATATTTCGGACAGAACTTGCTTCCTGGTGCACAATGGCTGCCTCCACCCCAAGGGAAGATGCTGAAGTTATGTGCATTATAATCAACCATTTGGTCCGTCGCTCCATAGTTCTCCCCCAACACCAGGTGCTGATGGCCTTTGAACCTCTGAAAGACTTCAAATGTGCAGCTCTCCCCTCATGTTAGGAAAGTAGGCTGTCTCAGAAGATCGGTGCCACTGAACGTCCACAAAGCCCAGGTGCCAAGTATATAGATTCACAACGTCTCCATTTCATCAATTTTCCGAGCTTATTGAGTTACCTGTGTGTTTCTTCTCTTCCCAAATGCTGGATGATCTCCCTGTGGTGTTCTTTCGCTTTGAAGACCTTGATGCAAGCCACCAGGAGTCCCAGGAAAAAGCCTTCCTGGAAGGCTCAGTGTGAGCAATGTAGGAAAAATTGGGCTTAACGCGCACAGAGAGCCAAGTTATATTTTTCCTACTTCCAAAGGATTATATCAAACAGGTTTAAAATAATGGAAAGTCTCTGGTCTCACGGCTTGTGGCCACAGAAAAGTGACTGCCACCAATGAGGAGATGCCGTATAGCCTGGGTATGTTGTAAAGTACTTGAAACACTGCACGTAACAAAGCTAAGGGTCCCTGGTTCTTAGGAACAACACGGACCAGAGCAACTGAACCAGCTGGCGCTGTGGCTAAGGTTTCAGAGAGATAGCCAAGAAATCAAAAGGCAAATGCACGGTCCAGCTATTGCTTATTTAATCAACAACTTTTCCTGGTCCCTTTTCTTTTTAATGCTGCCGGGAAGAGACAGCGAGGACACCATAACCAAGGTGGGATTGAGAGCATCTGCAAAGAGATTCATGGGTAACTGGTAACTCAGGAAGAATTACCTCAAGACAACTGACCTCGCACACACACACACACAGGTGGTCTCATACGCCCCATCAAAGCCAGTTCCCAGTCTTAGGTTTGACGAATGGAAACTGCCAAGACTGATTGTTGACTTGGGTAAAACCCCACAGAAGGTGATGTAATTTCACCTAATTGGGTGAAGGGCCCAGGACTCCCTAGTTTGAGTAGATGAGAAATCCCAACTCCTTCCTCTTGGCAGGATGTTTTGGTGTTGAAGAATCCTGAGTCTTCCAAATTCCACTGGCCATGAAGAGGCTCAGAAGGGGGTCAGTTAGGCTGAATGGCGGCAGAGGTTTTATTGCTGCTGTTCGGTTTCCTAGGCTTTCGCTGGGGAGTTCGGAACCTAACCCTGTTTGGGTTTTGCATGAAAACGGTGTCTGCAGCTGACATTATGGTGTGATTAGGTTATAAGGGTCTGACTGGTTTTGGACCAGAACATAGATTGGTCCATCATTAGTTTTTCCAGGTTCTTTGTATTTGCTGGTGGCTTGCCACTTCAAGCCAACACAGGAATAAGGATAATAGCAGTCTTTGTCCTTATTTCCTCAAAGCGTCATCAGAATTCTGCTGCAATGTTTACTCCTCATCTTTCCTTAGTAAACTGGGTTACTTCCTCATCTGAACCCTGCCGAGGAGGCAGAAAGCCAACGTTTGAGATAACGTGGCAATGCATTTTAAGGAGAATCGGCTCCTAAGAAGTGGGGAGAAAATATATTACCGGACTTTGCAGAGGCAAACACGCCCCAGCAGGTTGGAGGAGGCTGCGAGGAGTGGGGTCCCGAAGGCTGCGGGTCCCCCTCCTGCCCGCCCACTGTGCAGGCGTAGGTTGCTCGAAGCTGGGCCCCAGTCACCGGTGCTCCCGCGGGAGCTAGGCCCTCGCGCTCCCTCCAGGATGGGACAGGATATGACAGCCCGGTTTGTGCACCAGCATCCTTAATATTTCCTTCCTTTCAGAAGCAAATAGAGCGTTCCCTTATCTGAATGCTAATTTCCTAGTTAAAAACCCTCCCTTGCTGACAAGGGACTGAAAGAGTTTTAAATCACAGATGTAGAGTATCAAATGCAATAATGCTCTTGCAATAGTGCATTGAAGCCTCAATTAATTAACCCTTGGGCTAAGTAGGCAGGTACATGGCGGTGGCCGCAGGCGGTGGATGGATGAGATTTAAATGTGCATCTCATTTCCCCAGCACGGAGCATGCCGTTTGGTTCAGAAAGGAGTCATTTTGCACACTCGCCTCATTTACTCGCCTCTTTAATCCTCTTAATTCCACCTGAGATCGGGGGAGAATTGAAAAGGAAGGCCAGGAGCAGGAGCTGCGGGCCGGGCTTTTGTTGCGCGGGGTCCCTGGGGACTTGACGGAGCCCGGCGGCACAGGGGCCCTCGCCTTCCCAGCCCTTCCCAGCGGGCGGGCGGTGGTGGGAGATGTGCAAGGCCAGAATGAGGGGGACCCGGCAGATTTTGCCGGTTTAGGGCGTGCCGGTAGTGCTGTCGGGAAAGGCTGGGCCGGAACGACCCGCCAGGTATGGGGGCCGAATCCCGCGGCGCCCTGCAGTCCCTTGGCCTCGGGTTCGGGGCCCACCTCCCACCCACGCCCCGCCTAGGCGCAGTGTAACTCTCCCGCTCATTTCTCTCCACGCGATTTACCATCTGTGAACTCGTCTTTAACCTAATAAAAATCATCTAGCTTTTGACTAACAAGAAAAGGAAACAGTGCTCATTGTGGGGTTTGGGGAAAATGGCTTCACTAATGTGCAGGATGAGAACGGAGTGATTTATAGGCGGTTTTAACTGTAGGCTATGATTAGGGGGCTGGTAGTAAGTGCATTAGATGTCTAAGTGTGGCAATAGAGTAAATAGGCGTTTTATTTATCGCAGTGCCAGGGGCCTCTTAGCGGAAGAGCGCTTCTCCAAATTGAAATATAGCAGAGTTTACACTCCTGATTAGGGTTTCAAGCGCAGAGCCCAAGGCTATCAGCTAAGCAGAAACAACGCTCGCTGACACCTAATTGTCACTGGATTAATGTGCAAACAGGGACAGCGAACAGCAACAACAAATAACCTAGTGTCAGAGCCGTTGGTGGCAGTGTCCACTCTCAGTGACTTGGGGCCAAATTGGAGTTTATATGTCAAAACAGGCTCGGATCAATGTGTCGGGTTCCTCCTGCACAGGGCGGATGGTGTGGCGGGTGTTGATCTATGTGTGCGTGCGGGCATATTATGTGCAGGGGAGTGGAGGGGAGCAGGCAGACGGAGGAGGTGAAATGCCTTTCCATTAATTTTTTTTTTCTGCTTTATGCTCCCGAATTCACAGCTATTAAGATAAATTTATGTGAATCAGGTCTTTCTCTCCAGGATCTTGTGACTTTCGCCTGTCTCCATATAAAATTTAATAACCCTGTTTGTGAATCAAATCATTCCCACAACAGCAGATCCAATCTGGGTCGCCACCTGTCTGGCTTTGGACAGGAGCGACTGAATTGGGCAGCTGGGTTCCAGCTTTTGGTGGGGGCTGCCGGTTGGCGACTGCCTGGTAGGTTCCTTTGCCCTGGAGTTTCCCAAAGCCCAGCTAGAACTGGCTGAGACCTGAACGCAACCAGGAAGGCAGCTCTCGTACTCCGAAGGCTTTCCTTGTTGATTTGGTCTTTTATGACCGAATTACTGTCAGCTCTCTTAAAAAACAAAACAAAACAAAACCAAAACCACAGGAACTCAGGAGCATCACATGGGAGACGAGGTCAAGAAGCTCTGTGCTCGCTCATTTTCCCCCCACAATTAGCCACATAGGGAGGGGGAAAGTCACAAATACATGAATTATGTTCCTAAATGTATTTCTAAAGTTCTTAAGTTTTATTGAGCATGAAAGTTGGTCTTTCCCCGTGTTAAGGACTGAAGAAGCCTGGAGAAGTAGCTAGTCGCTCAATGGTGCAAAGTGGTATGATTTAAACTTGACATTTGCGATTTCTTTTTTTCTTTTTTCTTTTTTTTTGCGGTAAAATATTACTTTCTTTATTTCAGGACTTTAGTTGAAAACCTCATAATTCCCTTTCAGCTCCATTTGACTGTCAATCGCACAACTCTCTCTAAAGCTTAGGGCTTATGATTTTCATACACACACGATGGATGCTTTGTGCGTCACACTGTGATGCGCTTGGCTACGGCGGCCACTTATTTCTCCGGAACCCTGAAAGCATTTTCTTGGAGGGGATGGGCACTTCATGATGAAGCAAGGAAAGGATTGAGACCTGGGAGTAACCTTGAATAGTTCAAAATTGCTCCACACACCCCCCCCCCCACCTTTTGCCATGTTTAGATTTCTGTGCCACATTCTGTTGAATCCTTTTTCAGAATATGGTATTCTAGGTATTTGGATAACAGGAGGAAATAAATTTCAGTGTTGGGAATTTCAATAGGTGGCCACAGAAAGCCCATACATTGCCTTGAGTATGGGTGGATGGACAGCATTCTTTGTGCAGCTGGACCAGATGTAAGGAAATCCCCACTATGTTAAAGGACATGCTAGATGATCACATCACAGAGTTATCAGAGTCTAAGCTCATCCAAGGTGCTGACCGCAGCATCCGCTTTGAATTAAGGTTCTACATGAGAACAATATTTAACCAAAATGTCACAAGTGGATTGTGGGTTTTAAATTTCCTGGAAAACTAATATATTGTTATGGCAAGGGTTAGAATTCGGGCCAGAAACATTTTGTTAGTTCTGTTACAGTTTGTAGGTTTTGCTTTGTTGACTTCTATAACTTGAAGGAAATGTAGAAGCTGCCAAACCCTCTTCACAGCTCTACTTAGGGATGGGGAAACTGAGACTCAGGAATGTTACAGTTCTTACTCAAAGACACACACACACACACCACACACACATATATACACACACACTTCTAAAATACATCATTTCCTCATTCAAATTATAATTATTGAAAATAAATGATTAAAAAAGATGTGTTTTGGGGAGCTCTACTATGTCAATATTAATTATTCAGGCATTTATAAACATTAACCCGTTTTTGGGCACAGGCATTGGGGTGTAGCTCAGAGGTAGAGCATTCATCTAGTATGTACAAGGCCCTGAATTTGAATAGAAAAAACTGGTTATCTAAACCCTATTGATTTTTGTATTGGCTCTGGGAATCAAACCCATGACCTTGAACATGCTAAGCAAGCAATCTGCCTCAGAACTATATCCCAACCAAACTCTGACCTTTTGATTATTGATCTAAGAAATAATGTAAGCGGGCGTTACTCCTCAGTTCTGTTTCTAGAGATTGGGAAGCAGGATTAAATGGAAAGTTTTCAGTGTTTGAAAAGTGTTGGCATGATGGCGGCTGGAGGTTGGGATGGCCGTTCCTGTTCTAATGCTTGCCTTCCTTCATTCTCCATTCTCTGTTCATTTGGGTTTTCCCCTTTAGACTGAGCATGGAGGAAACCAGGGCTCAGAGAAGGGGATTTTATCAATGTTTAGTGAAATATTTCATGGAGAAAGTAGGGCAGAGTTACCAGACAGAATGGAGTTTGATTGTTATCTCTCACCCTGGCTCTCAATACAATTTGTAGCCGAGGAAGAGCCTAGCTTGTAGAAGAAAGATACTATTTGATAGATTTTTTTTTCTTTTTAAAAAAGAATTCTGTACAAAGTTACAGATTCATCTGTACATGAATCATTCTTGGCATTCCCATATCTGCCTTTGGGGCATACCTCTCACGATGTAGACATCTGCCTATTGGCATAGCTGAGTGAACTGAAATCAATTAAGTTAGCCTAAGAAACAATTAGTGATCCACCCCCTCCCCCATGCCCCCTCCACTAGAATTTTGGGTATGGTTGTTCGAACCAATACCTAACCTGAAATTCCTGGTCAGCCTCTGGGTGGTGATTGGCAGCCCTAGGAAGGCCAGTCATTCCAGCGAAATTTCTAAATCCAAATTTCTAACTCCAGGCCCTGGAAACCTGGAGTCTAAGCCACATTGTACACAGACCTGGTCCATTTCCTCTTCTCCTCCCCATCCCAAGTTCTTGAGGGTTCCACATATAGTTATCATCAGAGTAACAGGGCAGTTTCAAGCAAAAAATGTAGATGAAGCTTGACCCCAATTTCATAATCAGAAATGACTGTGCAGGAGGGTCTGACCGCCAGAAAGAAGGACAACTAACTACTCCGGGATGGTCTCCGTGAGGGGGGCGTTACTGGGGGATATATTTGGAGCGCACCTGGAAGCATGTTGGTGGTAACCATAACCATTACAGAGAGAAGGACTGGGTGCAGAGTGAAATAGCAAGCTGTCACACGGTTGCTGGGACACATCGGTGTGGTTGGACCACTGGGACCACCTTCTGGGGTGACCCTGAGCAGGACACAGTCAAACACCCGAAATGTTTCCTTGACGCAATGGAGGGACACTGTGCCCAGTCTCTTAAGAGGATGTTCATGATGCATCAAAGCCAGCATCCAACAGCCTCTCCAGGGACTCCAAATATGCTCGAGAGTGTAAACATGAATGGAAGGACCTATACAATTTAGTATAAATGTAAGTTTTGTAATCACTTATGCTTTAGCAATTTGAATTCTGTTTTGTTGTTGTTTGGTTGGTTGGTTGAGACAGGTTTCCCTAAGTAGCCCTGACTGACCTGGAACTCACTGTGTAGACCAGGCTGGTCTCGAACTCACAGAGGTTCACTTGCCTCTGCCTCCCAAGTGCTGGGATAAAGGCGTGCGCCACCATGTCCAGCGCAATTTGAACTCTTAATGTGAGAATTCTTGAAAAGACTTGAAGAAGTAGTGGTGACTGACTTAAAATATTCCACCAGACCCCTGGAATCCTTCATTAGGTAAACTATTCAAGGACTTCTTCTCAAATTACCCATTCTGGTAAAGAACTTCAGTGGCTGACATTGGTTGTCTCTACCTTGACAACACCACAGTATTTTCCTGTAATTAACAGAAATAGTTTGTGGGTTAAAGATGCTATGACATCCCCCTCCCTCTCTTACTTATTTAAATTGCTATGTTGTTTTTTAAGAAGTGTCAGGAGTTCACATATTAAAATAAGGTGATTTTTATCAATTTATTACATTTTCCATTTCTGAAATAAGGTGAAAACAAAAATATCTCAATCAAAATTCCTGTAGAAGCCAGGTGGTGGTGGTGTATGCCTTTAATCCCAGCACCCGGGAGGTAGAGGCAGGCAGATTTCTGTGAGTTTGAGGCCAGCCTGGTCGACAAAAAGTGAGTTCCAGGACAGCCAGGGCTGTTACACAGGGAAATCTTGTCTTGAATAATAATAATAATAATAATAATAATAATAATAATAATAATAATAATAAAAAATCCTGTAGGAATAAGCAAGGATTCTATTCATTGGCATCAGAAACGATGCGCATCTATATATTTATTTATATTTAACCATAATTAAAGGCATATAGGGTAGATTGTATTCCAAACATGAAATTTTTTCTTTGGCAAAAAATAACTTTTTTTTCCCTACCCCAGTGCCGTAGACCTAATTTCATTTTCCTTTATGAGTGGATTTTAAATCCAATAGTTGTTTTTGCAGGAAGCTTGCAAAGAAATATGCACCAGACACATTGTGTATCAATTTGAGTTCTCGAATGGTAAAATAAAAAATACGCATTAAGTGGTAAACCACCCCCACCCCCACCCCCACCCCTGCTTTTCTTCCTAATTAACCCTGGGTAGAGAGAGCGAGAGAGGATATAGGGAGCGGCCTTTCTCTTCTTTGTAAGGCAGGATCCTCCCCCTGGTTTGTGGGAAGTTTCTCTAAGAACATGTCTTTTCAGTGGTCTTCTTTCCCCTTCTCAGTGAGGGACTATTGATTGCATGGACAACGCTTACGGTAGCTGCTCTGAGCTGCCAGCCGCAGGGCTTCCTGTGATTGATTTTATACAGCACCTTTTATACCTGGGAACTCCCAAAGCACTCAACAAAGCAGTGGGTGTGATGCTGATGGTGATGGCTTGGGCAAACCCTGCCTCAGCACCAGGGCGGCAGCTCACAGTGGCCCAGAATTCAAACTCTCCAGAAGACTGGTTGGCTAGGTCACCATCATCTTCTAGTCTGCTTCCAACGTCTAATCCAGAAAGGACAGTCAGGACAGATGCGCCAGGTCACTGTGGGTGGCTTCAGACAATCCACTTCTCTAAATCTCCATGTCCTGGTTGGTTCAACGGGAAGATTCGATGTGACGGTCCTGTTCATTCAGAGGTCCTAAGATCCGCACTGTCAATGGTTTCTTGAGTCTGGAACCACACTCAGCAGTGAGTCAGCACGTGCTTAGAGAGGGAAAGCCCTTTGTCCAACTTTAGGGTTAGATAAATGCAGAACAGGCTGTCTTTGGAGATGCAGGCTTCCCCCCTGAGACACGTGGGGTGTGGTGTGTATGGTGGGGAGAAAGGAGGACCGTGGCAGAGAATAGTCTCAGGCATCATTCCTCAGGTGACATCCACTTCTGTTTCTCATTGGTCTAGAACTCACCAAGTAGGCTAGGCTGGATGGCCAGCAAGCTCCAGGGTCCATCTGCCTCTCCCTCCCCGATGATAAGCTTGCAGACATGAGGCACTGTGTGTTTTGTGTACATGGGCTCTTGGGGTTGACCTTGGACCCTCACACTCGCAAGGCAAGCACTTTACCAACTGAGGTAGCTCTCCAGCCCCACTGCTCAGGTCCTTAATAACTGCCGTCGTGATTAGCGCATTATAACCCTGTAATAAATGTTTGTTGAGGAAATAGATGAAAATGAAACGTCTTTAAGTGTCAGAGAAAGAGCCAGGACTGGGTGCTGGCCAGCCTCGTGCTGTCTGCCTTAGGGGTGAGTGTGTAAAATAAGCCAACCTGTCTGTCCCCAGAGAAACGGCTCGGGTGGGGCAGAAAGAACCTACTCTCTTCCTTTCTCTGTGGGTTTGATGAAAAATCTGAAGCTGTTTGACGTGTTGCTTGTGGGTTTAAAAAAATGGACACAGTGGAGAGAAATAAGAAGAGGGGCTGGAGAGATGGCGCTGAGGTCAAGCGCGTTGGTGACTCTTATAGAGGATCAGGATTCGGTTCCCAGCATCCACAGGGCAGCTCACAACTATCTGGAATTAAAGTTCCAGGGGGCCTGGCACGCTCTTTTTGGACTCCACAGACACCAGGCACGCACATACATACTTTCAGGGAAAACACATTTAAAACAAAACAACAACAACAAAAAAAAAAAAAACCCAACAACACACAGACACTAAGCTCCAAGGAAGTGTGGCCTCCAAATCTGCAGAAAAATGAAGCTTAGGAAGACCAGAGGCCTCTGAGGAGGAAGCGCCTGGGCTCTCCGCCCAGACTGAAAGAGACAGCGGTGCTGTCAGTGAAGAGGCACATTCTGGTCCTGGAATTCAGACTCTTGCTGGGTTTCAGACTGTGAGCTTCCTCCGTGTTTCTGGCAGAGAGCTAGAGGACAGCTGGGGAGAGGAGCGAGAGCCAAGGCACCCCAGACCCACGGAGAGAAGCAAGTGGGGGATAGTGAGGTGACTGTGGGGTGGGGGGGGTTGGTGGAGCACCCCATGGCTTTGGCTGAGGGTGTACACAGGTATCTGCGTGCCGTCACACATCTCTCATCTAGCTAGCTTATTCAAGAGGCAGGGTGCCCGGCCTCTGCACTAAAATACCTCCCCTCTCCTCCCCTCTCCTTCCTCCTTGACTCCACCCCTACCCTTTCCCCCGGTGTTTTCTTCTCTTTATAGAGATGCTCAGAGCTGTGGGATTCACTTCCTGCAGGTGATGTATTTTGTCGAATGCCATGCACTGGCACACAGTACCACTTTTACTCTTAGGTAGCTCAGGAAAGTCATTGGCATTACGGGCCCCATTTTACACAGGAGGAAACTGGGGTCCAGAGCGGCTAAGTGGCTCCCCGAAGGTCACATATCTCGAAAACTATGGAGCTGGAGTTCAGACTTGGATACTAGATGCCACATCCCAGTTCCCTAACCTCTAAGCCTTGCTGTCTCCATCTCAAACCGAAAAGTATATAACCTGCTTAGAAAAAGAAATATTATTGTTATGACACCCCGGTGTTCGAAGAACTGCATTGTGAATGTTTATGGCTTACCTTTGAGCTCAGACTACATCTGAGCTCCTTCCTATTTCCTATCTGAGGCAATGAGCTAGAATGCACATCTTTTTATTTCACGAGCCTCTTCAAAGAAACAGGAATGAACATTCACGATTTGTACTCCTAAGGTTCACGGCTATGTGAATTGACTCTGCCTGGGCCACCCTCCAGATCTCAGTAGATCTTTTCTATGATGAGAGTCGTGGCCTGGACCTCAGCCTCAAGGGCCCTTTTACTCTGAAAGACTGTGGCTACAAGCAAGTGACCTGCAGGTAGTTGGGGACAGCAGTAGGGTAAGACCTGAACAAGGGTTCAGGCCCACCATGGATAACTGGGAGCCAACCATGGCAGTCAGCGGCCTCAGAGCTGGGCTCAAGAACACAGGGGCACATGAACACACGGGCCATAATTCTGAGGACCGTAGAATCTGAGGCTTTTTCTCTACAGGGTCTGGAGTGTGTGCCTTGTAACAGGAGTTTCATCTTCTTCTATGATCTGAGAGAAAGTCCTATTCCAATAGACAGACACTGAATAGGCATCTCTGGCATGGAAGGCAATTTTAATGCTAAGGCTGGAGTCTGGAATCCAGTGGACGGCACTGGGGAAGAATGGAATAAAGCATCATGTTTTGTTCTTGGGAGGCTGCCGTAGTAGCAAGACTTTAAGGACCTGTCCGGGGGCCTGCCTTGGGGGTAGGGTGGAAGGGTAGCTGGGACCAGTGCTCTTTCTTACTGAAATGAGTAAGCCCGAAGAACATCATTAGGAAGGCAAGGGCCACCTCAAGGAGGGACAGGAGCTGGGCTCACATGGCAGTGTTGTTTGTGAGAAAAGCCAGTCAGAGCCACAGGAAGCCCTCAAAAGACCAAAGGAGAGAGGGTTGTTGCCTTAGAGAGAACGGCAGTTCAGAAAGCTGAAAACCGCTCCAGGAATATTGAATACGAGAATCTCTGTAACCAAAAAGAAATGCAATCAGTTTCTCGGCTTGAAGGCTTCTCTGGTACTTTACAAATCGTACAATCATCTCCAGCTCCTGGCACAAAGGAAAATCCACAGGACGAGCCTTATGGAACATTAGCGATATCAGGATGAGCACATCTGCAGCATACCAATGAAGCGATCCACACCTGCAGCTCGTGTTTTCAAAAAAACGGGAGGCAGAGGGGCCGTTTCTTTTCCTGTTAAAATTGGAAATCAGTGTTTGAGTATTCCACAAAGTTCTTCAGGTTCATTAACAAGGTCAAAATCAATGTTATTTTACTGTTTGGAATCATTTTTGGCGGAACAATGGAAGGGAACCATAGTAGAACAAGTCTTAATATAATCATTTTCTTTTCATTGTTCTTTATGGGAAAATAATTTGGCCCGAAATTTAGTGGTCCCATCTGGGAGGTGATATCTTTAAAAAGGTGGTCTGAAGGACAGGTTTTACTGTACTTTAATAGGCTTACAGATTAATATAAATCTTAATATTCATAATCTTTACCATTTCTTCTCTCAATATCTGCTCTGTCTATACATCTATTTATAATGTATGTTTCAAACACAAGATATCCTTGATTTTTATTGAATATACTGATGGTGCTGCAGGGACAGCCACTTGACCTAGTTTTTTTTTTTTTTTTTTTTTTTTTTAAAGAAGAATTAACAGGTCAAATTTATCCATAGCCTACGCTACAAACAGGATTTTACAGGTAATACCATGGCCTGGGAACAGCACTAGATTTCATACATGTGTGATCAGGTCAGTAAAATAAATATGTGTGTTTCCATGCTAAGTGTGCGGACTACCAAGATGGAATATGGACTCTCATCGGCCGGTGTGAGTTCCTTAACCAAAACACACAGCATTTTTAAGTATAGGGGTTCACAAAAAGACAGGCACCATTGTACCAAAATAAGACATTTAGCCGTTGACTAGAGGCAGTAAGAGGTTGTGTGATGCTCAGGATGAGTGAAGAAACATGACCTAATTCATTTCATGCGGACATTTAGAGGAAACACTGATTTAGGCTTGCCTGCCAGCTTATTCTATTAAAGAAATTAATATATTAGTGTCTGCAGCACATAATATCACAATACGTAATGTGCTGATATGTAATGTAAAATATATAAATGCATCTTTTTACTGATTATAAAAATAATATATCCTCATTATAGAAAACCTAACAAAATGTGGGGGAAGCAATAACTCAGTGCTCAGATAATCTTGTTAACACCATACAAAGTTGAACATGGGCTTGTTAAACTCCATCGAGATTCCGTAACCACTGTATCCTATTAGCTGGATGGTTGTTTGGTTTCTTGTTTGCATGCTTTCTCTTAAGTCTTAGCAGTTTGGATAGTCTCTTTAGGAGCTAGTCTCAGAGATGGGCTTCCCCATCTCTGAGAATTCGATGAACAACCACTTCAGCTATGTGTTGCCAAACACTTTCCACAAAGCCGAGGCCAGCTTACAGTGTGAGCATATATATATATATATTGTTTGTTTGTTTGTTTTCTGAGACAGGGTTTCTCTGTGTAGCCCTGGCTGTCCTGGAACTCCCTCTGTAGACCAGGCTGACCTCGAACTCACAGAGATCCACCTGCCTCTGCCTCCCGAGTGCTGGGATTAAAGGTGTGAGCACCACCACCGCCCGGCTAATATGAACATATTTTAATATAGTGTGATGTATTTTACTTTCATTACAGAAGCAGAGCGGTTTTACCAAGGTTCAAACAACTGAAATGGCATAGGCTTCTTTGTTTGCAGTCCTGGGTTTTTTTTTCTGGTTGATTAACATGAATGGTCTGTTCTTTTTAAATGATGAATGGCATACAGCATTTCAAACATTGTTATTAATTGAAAGGGAATGAGAGAGCTCAATTCACCCCCACGTGTCTGCTTTCTTTCCATCTACTCTTTCTTTGGTGGCGAGAACACACTTCCGGAAGGAGACTGTAAAAGTGCAGCTCCATTTTATTGACCGTCTTCTACCCTCTAACATGGTTCATCGGGTACACCATACTATGTTCCTCTCTTTCGCTGGCAAAGGATGTGGATCTCCTCTGTTGATGGTTGTGCGTAAGCTGGGTTCTGAGGCAGGGGACGTCCTTTTCTTAGTCCCTGCACTTGTGGCTTCCCCTTCCTGGTCATGCACTCACACTCTGGGCTCTGGCTGACTGATGGCATTCTACTTATTGCACTTGCAACTGTTTCAATCCACCACATCTGTTGAGAGTGAAGACTTCCCAGCGTGGGTCTGTGAGCTGCGGCAGCGGCTGGCTTGGACCCTGTGTAAAGGAGAGGAATGGGAAGAGAAGACCCTCTCTTTTCCTCCAGTGCAAATTGGAGGACTGCAGACTGCTGTCTGCTGAAGCTTCTACCAGCTTGTGGCAGTGACCAGCCTAAGTGTTGGTTCTGGGATCTTTGGTTTCAGGCTTTTGCATTGACAATTAAACACTGTTTCTTCAAAGCAGCAGCAGGAAGTACTTGGTTGGCTTAGGATACCTTTGACTTGAGGAAGAAATCTGGGATAGAGTTTTGACATGCAAGGTAATCTGTGCTCAGAAGGTGGCCCAGCCAGCTGTTAATGACCAATTCAGGCTGCTTTTCCCCAAAGGCAAATCCCAAGAAAAGCGTGAGGACCTGGGACTGGACAGAGGCCCTGAAGGGAGTATAAGCCAGGCTTAAGTAATATCTGATCTCACAAAACATTAATAACCTTTATTTTATTTGAAGTAGATCTTCCCATATTTCAAAGTAGTTGACAAAACTGTGTAAAATATCACGTCTTTCCTAGGAGACGGTGAAGTATTAATAGGGATACCAACATGAATATTGGCTCCCTTTGATATGCCTTACAAAAGACAGTTGCTAAGTTTGGCTACATTAGAAAAATACACTTAGCTACCAACTTAATTGTCATTGCGAAAAATTGCACAAACTAGTATCTGTAAGTGAATAATTTTACATATAGTTAGTGTCTTTTTTGATTAAGGAAGTCCTTTAAAGAACATATTTATTATGCGTCTTATGTATTCTATGCGGCTGAAGCAGCTGTGTGGATAGAGACTAGCCAGTTGTTGTGTGAATTAACAGAGTACAGCTGTGATAAAAAAAAAATTAGCACATCCTATCTTCAAAAGAAGAGGAAATCAGAGATAATATTTCATTTGCAAATATAGGAGTTTTGGATGTGTGTCAGGGCAGGCAAGTGTTTGGGACATGGCGCGAAGGTTGTATTCCCTGGAACGTTTCCCAGAAGGACTTCCCATATTGGTGGCAGGTGGGTAATGTGTGGGGCTGTCACCATCCACACCAAGCAGAGGTCACACATCAAAAGTGTTCAGAGATTGTTGTCTGCTTTTCAGTTGTCATGAGAATAATTCCAAACTTTTGGGGCTGGTGAAGCCCTGGGCAGCACCCCCGTTCATACGAAATGCACATTTGAAGGGAGTGGTTGTCTAGTCCAATGGAGAGTACCTTCCTCTCCCTGAAATTGGAATATTCTGTCCATGTAGCACTTCCCAAGACACGTGTGTGACCCCCTCAGGAAGCAGGTACCATCTGGCCCCTGCTCTGTGGTCTCCTCCAGGCAGAGGTGGGTGCCTCTGAATGGGACAGCGTCACCAAAGCTGCATGAAAATTGGGGATTGTCAAAGTCATCTGCCATTTACTAACTCGCTCTCCGTGCTTTTTGTATCTCCATCAATAAAAGCTTCAATCTTCTACCCAGTTTAGTAACAACCTATCCTGACGCCTTGCTCTTCCCCTAATCTCTGCAAGTCCTGGCTGCACAGCCATCCATTCCCAATGATATTCATTTTAAAAGGTTAACAAACGAGAAACTAAACCAACCATACAAATAACAGCCCAAAGAGCACTTTCCACAATGTGTTGCTGTAGGGCCATTTCAAATTTAATATTCATGCCGAGGAAAGCTAAAGACCACCAAACCAGGTGGATAAAATAGTACCGCAGTTTATGACTCCTTCCTAAATGAAATCTCTTAAATATTGCTAATGAAGCCAGCTCTCCCACACAGCCTGCCCAGCGCCCTTTCTAGCCGCTTCAGTTCCATTTTCCTGTCTAGCAATTTGCCCCAGGCCCCTATTAAATGAATTATCACGGCCCCTAAATCATCTCTGCGGGGGTTTCCTCTAATCCCATCAAGACACTTAACTCCCTTTCTTTCTTCCTGGTGACATAATGAGTTATTATTTCACGGGGAGCCATTAAAGAGGCCCCTTTGGAAGAGTGGAATGTGCCGGGCCCGGGCGGCCTGGAAGCTGGTGGCTAGCTGCCTGCCGGGGACAAAGAGGCCACCAGGGCCACAGAGCGCTCCAGGCCCCAGGCTGCAGCTCGATCCGTGAGGCCCTGGGCAGCTGCGCCCAGCCCAGCACAGGGAGGATACAAATGCTTTCCTTAAACAGAGGAAGCAGGGCACTCACAAACCACTTGCGGGGTAGATTAAGCTAATTTATTAAACACAGTGTGCCTGGTGACTGAGCTGAGCAGAGTAATGATTTACAATTAAAATAAAAAACATTAATATGAGAAAGTCAGAGACCACTGTGGCCCTGATGCTGGGGACCACAGCCGTCCGGACAGGGTGTCGGTGGCCGGGCTGGGGACCCAGGGTGGTTCTTGATGGGCTCTGACTGGGCCAGGCCCACTGTGGTCAGCAACCTAGGAGGGCTGTGGCAGGTGACTGCGAGAGACAGCTGGCCTTGGAGGTGATCGCTGTCCTTGGGATTGGAGGAAACAGCTCTGTTGTCGCAGAAGAGGATGCAGTCGGCTTGTAAGATTGTGTTTATTACATTTGGTTTCTGAGGTGCCCAGACCACTCTGCATAAACCTTGGTCCTAGATATTCCAGGGAGAGCGCTGTCATTGGAGACTTTGGAAACCTGAAACTCTAGGACACATTTGCCCCACCCCCACCTCCACCACCGGTCCTCAGCAGCGCCAGCAGGCCTCAATCAAAACAAATGTCCCGCAGCACCTGTCCGGTTATATTCTGAAGTAAAGAGCTTCGGTCGTACACCCCACCCAAACACACAGCTTAAAGAAGAAGAAAAAGAAGGAAGAGAGGAAAAGAAAGAAAGAAAACCAAAACATTAAAAGTAGATCTATTTATAAAGAGAACACTGATATCTGATGGCTTTTCATGGCTACAGTCCCCACCATGACAACTGTGGAATATCCAAATGCTGCACCAGTTTATCATAAATTTTAACTTATGGGGAAACTGTTCAGTTGTCTGTAGTTGATGCTTTTTCTTTAGAATTAGCTCTTCAGCCAAGGATTGCATTTACTCAGATATGCAGATACTCAAGCGTAACAGTTTTGCTCTCACACTGGCGGAGTCGTTGCGAGAATCGGGTGGGACAACCTCCTGTCCCAGGAGATAAATAGTATTGTTGTCAATGACATGCTTTTCCAAAATGGAGAACAGCTCTCAGTAGAATTCCAAATGAAACAGGGTGTGCAATGGTTGTATTCCTGGGAAGTCTTGTATATTAAAAGTACATAAAAAATACTTTTTGTTGTATGAAAACTAGCACTAAAGAGCATTAGCAAGGCCCCCTTTTAGTTAAGGGAATGCCTGGGAGAATAGTCAAAAGTGTCACGTGGCCCAGACAATTGTTTGAATACTAATGCACCCCGTCTTTGGGATTGGCAACGCCTCCTTTGACACTCAGGGGCCCAGAACATTGATTTTTAAATTCTCATTTTATTTTCTGTGTATGGGTGTTTTGTCTGAATGTACGCCTGTGTGCTACTTGCAGGAAGTGCCGATGGATATCAGAGAGAATGTTGGATTCTGTGGAGGTGGAGTTGGAGGCAGTATGACCCTGCACACCGTGCTGGGAATCAAACCTGTGTCTTCCGGGACAGGAGAGAGGATGCTTAACTGTTGAGCCATCTCTCCAACCTTGAGCATTGGTTTTCATAAAAATTCCTGGGGGAAAGTAAATGTTTTACATTTAGAGGGTCTGTAGGCCCTTTGACAGCCGATCCTGGGTACACAGAGTCCACATGTGCCAGGTTGTGTGTAAATGCCTACAGTGGAAACAGAGGGGCTAGAAGGGCGGGGTGGGGAGAATGTTGCCTGCTTATGCTCCTGTGAGGACTCCCTTCTAACTACTGCTCACTGTCCTGTGAGGAGGGCTCCCTTGTAGCCACATTACCTTCGAGTTCTGAGTACTATACTCAAGGGAGGGCATGGTCAGTCACCTTCCTCACTCTAGAAGCGGAGCTGAGCTGCTCCACAGCCTTTGGCAGTTCACACGCTGTCCACTTCTCCTGAACCTGTGTCAGTAAGAACCCCAACTTTGCTCTGCTTGACCTTCTTAAGACGTTTGACTCCAGAGCTTAGGCTGTTGCTTTTTTAAATATATATATCTTTATCCAAGTGTAGAGCTGTGGTGGTTTGAATAAAAACAGCCCCCAGAGGCTCATAGGGAGTGGCACTATTAGGAGGTGTGGCCTTGTAGGAGTAGGTGTGTCACTGTGGGGGCGGGCTTTGAATTTCAGAAGCCCAAGCCAGGCCCAGTGTCAGTCTCTTCCTGCTGCCCGCTGATCCGGATGTAGAACTTTCAGCTCCTTCTCCAGCACCATTTCTGCCTGTGCACTGCCATGCTTCCTGCCATGATGATATTGGACTAAACCTCTGAACTGTAAGCCAGCCCCACATAAATACTTTCCTTTATAAGAGTTGCCATGGTCATGGCATCTCTTCACAGCAATAGAACCTTAAGACAAGAGCTTTACCTGGATAGAGCCGATCCTTCCTTTTCCTGGGCTGTCTAGACGTTTTGGGGTACTGCTTCTATTCTTGAATTCAGAAGCTTACCCTTCTACTTCTGTATCATCTCCACATCAGAATATTAGCGTTCATTATTCCCAACATGACGCATTCATTTGTGAGAAAAGCTGCGTGGTTTCTCTGCCAGTTGTAACATTGTGTGAGTTTGTTGACTATCCCGGCATGTGCCATCACAACTCCATGGCCACCCATAGCACCAAACATCAGAGCTAAAAGAATAAGGCCTTGGAATATTATGGGGTTCAGTCTTTATGTTTGGCATTTGTTTTAAATCTTTGGGAAGGCTGGTTCCGGCCACTCCCAACGCTGGCATCTTGTTAATCCCAAAAAGACTGTACCACAATAAAGGTAGTTTCTAAGAGACAGAAATTTCCTATAACCCTATTATTTTAACAAAATAACTTTCATTTTTTTTCCATGTTCCTTTCCATGGTTTCTAGTTTTGTTCAGAATTTTTTATGCCTCATACCTAATTTTTCCGTTTTCTTTCAAAATATCTTTTTATACTCAATTAATATGTAATAGCTGTACATATTTTCCTTGTCACACAATGCATGTACATAGTATGTAATGATCAGGCCAGAGCGGTTAAGTGAATTTTCTAGATCTCTTTTCAGATCTCCGGTATGATTAGATGTTAGCCTAGATTTACTCTAGATGTGCATAAATCAACTAAAATGGTCAATAAAGGGCCTTGGGCACAGCCTTGGGTAAGTGGCCTAAGTGAGCATCTTTGCAAGCCTTACAAACCAGTAGTGAGAGAAGATGGTAACGACACTTTAGCAGCTCACTTACACAGAGACGTTTGTACAGTGAGAAGTGTGAGGACCAACAGGTCCCTGAGCGGCTGCCTCAGGCCAACCCCATCACTGGTTTGGAGCAGTTTTGTTTGGTGACTCTCATCCTGAGTTTGGGCTTGAGTTGTGCTAAAGAATTGGTATGGCGCGGGGTGGGGTGGTGGTGGGGTGGTGGAGGCGCAGTGTTGACGCTAGAGGACAGTGCAGAGATGACCCCCCACACATTATCTTTGAGGGGCACTGGGCTAAGTATGGGATACTTGATGACATGACTTCCTCATGTCAACTTCTCTGTCCCTCTCCCCACAGTGTCTGTACTCCGGGACAAATGAGTCCTTACCAGGAGACCCAGCTGGGGCTGGTGTTTAGTCACTGTCAAGAAACCTCAGCTAAAGTCTGTGTAAAAACTGTCTGCTCTCCTTGTTGCTGGCTGCCCTACAGGATCTCACTGTGAGCAGACCCTGGGGAAGGCTGCCTTTTACTGGGTGTCTGGTCTGCCGAGTGTCTTTATACTTCACAACAACCCTATGAAGTAGAACGTCTCTCCTTCAGAGGCAAGAAATCATCAGAGTTTAAGTGTCTTACACAGAACAATGACTGGATTACTGTCATAGCCCGAGGTAATTTCATTGTATGATATTATGTCTATTTAAGAACATATATATGAGCACTATAAAACAACACTGTAAGATCCTAAGATTTATCTCTCATTTAGGAAGTCAGGAGAAGGTGAGCAGAGAGACCTGTGGGTTTTCAACAGCAGGAAGGAGGTGGGATGTCCCCTGACTTCTCTCTGAACAGAGCACAGGATATTCCTGTAATGAGGGAAGGACGGAGACTTGGAAAGTCGGCAAGAAGAAACAACCCTAAAGCAATGGCCTTAGAGGCAGGCCCGGCACATTCTCCTGATACAAAACGTCAAACTCAGAATGCAGACATTATCACACGGACTTCTGTCCCCAAGCAGTAAGTGACTATATATCAGCAGCTAACGTTGATCCCCAAGGCTGAACTTGTATCAGTTCTTGGTGAAAACACTTGCATAATGATTCTCTAGCATTACTAACAATCACCTGTACGACAGAGTGAGGAAAACCTGACCTCACTTAGCAATGTGCACTGCTTAGAATGGGAACAGGCAAGCCACAAAATGTAATGCTATTTTTTCTCTCCATTTAGGGATTTTTCTGGGGGGTGTTGTTTAATTTTAAGTGTGTGTGTGTGTGTGTGTGTGTGTGTGTGTGTGTGTGTGTGTGTGCGCGTGTGTGCGCGCGCGCGCTCGTGTGCCTCATGTGTACAAGTAGAGGCAGAGGTCAGTTTAGGGTGTGGTTCCTCAAGAGTCACCTTATTGGTGAAATTATTAAGGCCACTCCACGTAGTTAAAAGGGAGGTTTATTTTGTGGTGTAACTTACAAGTGAAGGGATAGTTTACAGAGTCTGGGAAAGGTGTAGCGCAGTCCGGCGGTGTTCTCTGGAGGACTCTGCTCGGTCTACCTCCAGTGTCCAGGGTCCAGGAACCAACAGAGCCGGCGCATCCAGATCTCGGGTCTTCAGGGTCCTCTCTCAGCCCCGCCTTGTAGGCATGACAGTTACCGAAGCCTCAATGGGGGTTGGAACTTCCAGATCAAAGCTGGAATGGCGACCCACTACATCACCCACATTGTTTTCTGAGACAGGGTCATTCATTGGTCTAGAACTTGCTGATCAGGCAGGATGGCTGGCCACTGAGTCACAGGGATCTGCCTGTCTTTGCCTTATTACCTTTGATTTATTTTTTTATTTTTGTGATGTGTGTGTTTGTACACGTGTAAGTGTAAGCATGCCACAGGACGTATGTGGACGTCAGAGGGTAACTTGGAGGAGTCAGTTATTCCTTCCACCACGTGAATCCCAGGGATCAAACCCAAGTCATCGGGTCTGGCAGCAAATCCCTTTACCTGCTGAGACATCTCGCTGGCCCACCACACAAGGAGCCCAGGACCTGATCTTGGCACTGTCAAGTTCATATAAAGACAACTAAGTTTTGCTAGTTTTAATGGTCTTGTTTCTAAGATGAAAATAATCGGCCAAGGTCTTCTTTGAGGATAACTGCATCTCTGGCCTGGTCTCTTGCCTCAGGTGATCAGAATCCCATGACCACATGACTATCAAGGGCCGTATTTTCTGTGCAGCCCCTGCAAGCACCCAGTTCCTCCTGAAAACCCATGTCGGAATTTGTAGCATGACCAAGTCTTCTCAGTTCTAAACGGCTTGGGCTGCTGTCCCTATACAGTGACATCAGAGCTCTGGGACACCCTGGGTCCCGATCAGCTGATCCTCAAGAATATGACTCAGGGGAAGATGATGGTCCCAAATGGTTTCTTCTGGCTATTGGAGAGCGTGTTTAGTTATGCCATCCACACCAAGGAAAACAGCGGTCACAAAACCTGGAATGCTTGAATGTTCCATGATTTATTACCAGGGCAAAGGAAATACTGCAGACCACAGTACCATTTATCAAGTAATTACATATCTTTCTGTAAGATGGCATACACAGCCACAGAAACAGTCAGAGCTGGCCTGTCTTTTGTTCTGGGCCTCAGTTCCTTCCTTGCCCGCTGTGAGAGAGGCTTGGGCAGGGTGACGTCAGATCTCCAACCCCAACTACCTGGTCTAGCACAACCAGGTCCTGGAAACCTGATTGCGGGGTGGGGGTGGGGTACGTCGAGAGAATGCAAGAGGATGGACACACTGACACCTACAGAAAAGCTGGGATTAGTTTACTCTGATGGGACAGCCGCAGCTGTGCAAGCAACTGGGAACCTCAGAGCTTCTAGTCCATACAGTGTGAGAGGTTATCAAGTCTGCACGGGAGGCCTCTGTCAGGGAGCAGTCGCAGGCCGCAGTCATCTGGGAGGAGGAAGTCACAGTTGCTAGTTTTTGCACGTGCTGGTCCATCATTTCTAAACACTCTACTTACACCAGAGGAAGGCTTTGCCAATTCCCACGGGTCTGAAGCACTGGGTACTTGACATGGCTGTGCCCGTATTAACCACACACACTCACTCAGGGCTTCCTTGGCTCCCCACACCCAACCTTGAGAGTCAGCCACATCTGCAGTGGGGCTCTTCCAGAAGTGACCTTCTTCAAGCACGGTTTCCTTAGTGCTACTTCCAGTTTGTGCCACACAGCGGCTCAGCTTCTCCGGACGAGCATCCTCCTAGAATTAGAACTAAAGATGGCGCTGGTGTCCTAGGGTACCGGAACACCTCACTGTAATGGCTGCACCTTGGGTCTTACTTTTCTCCTTCTCTGCCCCTCGCCCCTTTCCCCTTGTAGGTCCTTGTGGTGGTATTTTCCTTGTACTGAAATGTGATTTTAATTGTATGTTAATAAATAAAGTTGTCTGGGGGTCAGAGCTATTAGAGCCATAGCAAGTGCGTGGCGGCGGCGGCGGTGGCGCACGCCTTTAAGGACCTGGAGGGCGGTACATTCAGGCAGTGACGAGGCAGTCACATGTTTGGGTTTGCAACCAATGAGAAGGCAGAACAGCTAGAGTATATAAAGACATACACACAGGAAGTAGGTCCCCTTTTCGGAGAGCTCTCTTGGCTGAAGAGGATCCCTGAATCAGGAAGGGTGAGGCTCTTAGCTCTGACCTCTTGGCTTTCTTCTCTGAATTGGCTCTGTGTTTCTTATTTAGTAAGACCGTTGGTTACATCTACAGGTCCTATTTCTTATCGTCTCACATTTGAATAAACATTCCCATGAACACGCTCTTTCACGCATTTATATTTTCTTGTGCTCACAGTCCTAAACAAATCTTAATGGATTTCGTCTGCTTCAAAACACCTGCTGCCAGGTAGAGTCACGGTGTTGTCACATACTTACAGGGATCAGAGGTCACACACTTCTCAGCCAGAAGGTATCCCCGTTGATCCTTGAGTACCTAACAAAGCTTTCATCCCCATTTCTCTGCAAGTTATCTTCATCTGTAACATTCATTCCTTCTTGGAACTAGATTTCTTTGGAACAAAAAACTGGGAAAACAGTAATGACTGACTAATGACCCTCCCCTCTTGTCTTTATGAATCAAAATCTGCTGTTGCAGTGGTTCTCAATCATCCTAATGCTGCGACCCTCTAAGACAGTTCCTCAGGGTGCGCTGCCCCCCCCACCATAAAATTATCTGGTTTCTACCCCATAACTGTCACTTTGCTACTGTGATGAGTCACAATGTAAACATCTGAGATGCAGGATTTCTGAAATGCTACCCCAAAGGGGTCATGACCCACAGGTTGAGAACCACTGGGATATAACGCATTTCTGAGTCTCACTACTAAATGCACGATAGACTCCTTCCTAGCGTGTATTGCTTATTCATTCTAGGTTTCAAATCCAAAAATGAAGCCAGAGAAGTAGCCTTGCATTATGATAGAATCAAGCAAAGCTCAATTTTTTTCCTGCAAGCAGCCCTTTTTTTTTGCTTTACTTCTATCTGGGCAACAATGGGATGGTTTTCACTCTCCTGCTTTGAGATTCACTTGCAGAAAATGCCTTGGACTCATCACCATCATATAGCTATTTACTCTGGAGTGGAAATGGCTGTGGTGACTACAGAACACTGGGCCATGCAGCCAAGGAAGTGAAGCAGAGAAACAATATACTAACATCTACGTCTGTAGTTATGATAACAGAGCTGTCAATATTCTCTGTAGAAAGAAGGGTGGACGCACCACATCCTTACCCGAGGATGCCTGCCTCCCTTCCCTCTCCTCTGCTGCCACAGTTTCTTGCCACGATAGACTCTTATCCCTCTGGAAAAAATAGCCTCAAATAAACTCTTTCTTTTATAAGTTGCCTTGATCATGGTGTTTTATCAAAAAATAGAAAAGTAATTAGTGCAAGCACCCTCCTATAACCTGCAAGAAATCTTC
Organism: Peromyscus californicus insignis; assembly: GCF_007827085.1. Taxonomy (NCBI): domain Eukaryota; kingdom Metazoa; phylum Chordata; class Mammalia; order Rodentia; family Cricetidae; genus Peromyscus; species Peromyscus californicus. The sequence goes on along the minus strand of NW_026294480.1, from coordinate 59,085,505 downwards.
ACCTCTGATTCCAGGGAAGCCTGTCCTGGAAACGACTCAGGCAAAAATATTAGAAATGACATAAGGCAGCTTAGGGGCAGAGCCATAAACCCCAAATCTACCTTTCTCTGCAATTATTATATTCATGGAAGAACTTTGGGGTATCAGTTGCAAACATGAAAAGATGCTAAAATATATTAAGATTATTTCAATAAATGAGACCTGGATTTCAGAACATTCTTTTCTTTAAACAAAAGCACCAAAATGTCACTTTAAACATCATACTTGTGAAAACTAGAATTTTATCCAGTAGAATATTATTACTGTAAAGTCTGAGGTAAAGAGTGGTATTTGTACCTTGGTGTTATGTATAGCTGGAGTTTTTTTGGTCCTGCCTGGCTCACAGTCAGGACAAATCTCTCTCACTCGCCAGTTCCGCAGCCGCTCAGACCCAACCAAGTAAACACACAGAGACTTATTTTACTTATAAACTGTATGGCTGTGGCAGGCTTCTTGCTATCTACTTCTTCTATCTTAAATTAATCCATTTCTATTAATCTATACTTTGCCACGTGGTTCGTGGCTTACCGATATCTTACATCTCCCTTGTCATGGCGGCGGCTGGCAGTGTCTCTCTGCCTCAGCCTTCCAATTCCCAGAATTCTCTTCTCTGCTTGTCCCACCTATACTTCCTGCCTGGCTACTGGCCAATCAGTGTTTTATTTATTAACCAATCAGAGCAACACATTCAACATACAGAACATCCCACAGCAGTTATGGGTATTGTTTTTTTTTTAAATTATTTTATTTATTTATTTTTTAAGATTTATTTATTTATTTATTATGTATACAGTATTCTGCCTGCACGTGTCCCTGCAGGCCAGAAGAGGGCACCAGATCTCATTACAGATGGTTGTGATCCACCATGTGGTTGCTGGGAATTGAACTCAGGACCTCTGGAAGAGCAGTCGGTGCTCTTAACCACTGAGCCATCTCTCCAGCCCCCGTGGGTATTGTTTTTAAAGAAGTCAATGGTTTGGGATTATAGATGCCTGGAGTGATGAAGGCAGTCACCTGAGACGATGGGACAACCAGACAACAGAGCTGTTTTAACACTTTGCCCCATGTGGGTGCCTCATCAGGACTGTATTTTAAAACCCTTTTCTTAAATTGATTTATCTTATATTAACATTCAGTGGCTATTTCATTCAACACAGTTATAATATTGAGGCAGGATCTATGAGTCAAAGTAGGGAATGTACTTCCGTTTTCCTTGAGAACAAAACTTTATGGGACTATTTTAAAAATCCATGTATATATTATCCCAAACAGTATAATTGTAAGTAAAAATCAAACAACACAAAAGCATGTGCAGACCTAGAATCTTCCCCAGACGTGATACTGTTCAGTTTGCCTTCAAGCCCTTCCTAGTGAGTTCCATAGATACTTTGGAATGTTTGCACACAGATGGAATAGATGTCTTTCATTTGCTTTTTCTTATATTCTTTTATTAATGAAATCATACAATACAGATTGGATTTGTAACTTACAACTCACATTGTTACCATAACCATGTCTTCTTCATACTCTCATATTCATTCTCCCCACCACCCCTTTCTCTGGTTTTCATGTAGCCCAGGTTGGGCTTGTTATGTGGTTGAGGATGACCTTGAGCGTCTTTTGAACCTGTTTAGTTGTTAATCACACTGTGGCGTTCTCAACCAGTGTACAGAATTATATTGATGTCCACTTTGACTGGAGTGAAATGGAATCTTAGCGTAGTTTTCATCTGCATTTCCCTGTGAGCTGAGGATGTTGCACCCTTTTTAAGGTGTTCTCTAGCCATTTGTATTGCTTCTGGTGAGAACTTTCTGTTCAGTTCCACAGTTCAGTTTTAACTGGGTTGTTTGTTTTCTTGATGTTTAGTATTTTGAGTTCTTCGTATATTCTAGACACCAAGCCTCTGTTAGATACACAGATGGCAAAGAATTTCTCTGATTCTGTAGTCACTGGATTGACCACTTCCTTTTCTATACAGAAGCTTTTTAGTTTCATGAGATGCCATTTGTCGACTGATAGTGTCATTCCCTGGGCTACTGGGGTCCTATTTAGAAAACTCTTCCATGCTTCTATAACTTGAAGTGAACTTCCTACTTTTTCCTCTAACGGTTTTAGAGTCTTTGGTTTTATGTTGAGGTCCTTGGTCCATTTGGAGTTGAGTTTTGTGCAGTTGCATTACCTCCCTCCAAGATACTTGCCAGAGAGGCCGAGAGGCACCCAACGTAATACAGGATATTGCCCTTGCTCTTGGTTATCACCATAACCAGATGGTAGGACACTTTTACTGAAGACACCACACACTTCAGTTGCAGGAGACAGGGAAATCAATTTTGAGTTGACCAGGAAGCTTGCCTTGCTGGCTGACTTTCATAGTGCTGGCTACTGGGGCCATACAGGCTACTGGACAAGGAAGACATCAATGGTCTTACCCAGCACTGGACCCTTTGTGCCACAGTACTGACATACCAAGCAAGATGTGCTCACCGGTGTCAGACTGTTTATGGGGGAAACCAGCTGCACCCCTCATTAGAATTGAATCATGTTCCATCGGAGGGAATTTATGCCTGGTACTTACTGGAAACATGGTTGAAACCCATGGCCATGGAAATGATAGCTCGTAGGCAAGAACCTATTGATGTTGTCTTTCTAAATGTTGTCGACTGCCTTTTAAGTGTTTATGTCTATAAATGTATGCTGCTCCCAACCTTGGTCAGAGAAGCCTCTTCCTGCAGTGGGTAGTGGTTAGTATAAGAGACAGCTTACTGTCCAGTACTTAACAGGAACTGTGATTGCTTGGCTGTAGATAATCTTTATCAACATCCTTTCCGAAGCTCAGGATAACACTGAGGAAGGGTGGAAAAAAAGAATGTAAAACCCAGAGATGGGGAGGGGTGGCGTGTGAAATGCTGTGCTCTGGACATGACAACAGCTGTGGTTACCTACACAAGATCTGCTCAAGATCAAGCCAGTCACAAGTTCCAGCGTGGACAGAGGTTGGAGGGTGGCGGTGGGGGGGGGCTTGGAGGGTTGGGTGGGGAGTGGGGGGGGAAGCTCTCAAGACCCCACCTCTAGTGGAAGAGCTCTTGAGGAGCGTGGCCCCTAGTAAGTTCTCCATGACCCAGTGGGTGACCTCACACTCAGGTACACTCAGTGAGTTAAAAAAATTTTAAACAAAGAAATAATTATGAAAGGGGGACATGAAGTTGGGAGGGAGACACTGTGGGTGATGCTGGTGGAATTGGTGAAGGGAATGAGGTGTGGATATGATCAATATACCTTGTAGATATGTGTGACATTTTTAAAGATTAGTTTTTTTTAAGAATTACTTTTGATGTTGCATTGAATCTAGGGATGTCAGAACTCTTTGGGGATCGAACTATTTATCTTCATGAAACAAATTTAGTACTTCCATTCTCTAATACAAATTTTAGTTTTTCTCAAAATGCGGATGATTACATTTTCTTTTTCACAGATGCTTCATTTGAGTATGACTACAAAACAATTCCTTTAAAAATACCCAAACTTAAATTTAACTCTAAATCTGTTCTTGAAATGACCTAAACATTCGCGTTGACTTGGTTTTATCTTGCCTCTTCCAGACACTAAAAGAAGGACGAGAGGACCCCGCTTCAATGACTCAGTTTTTGTTTATATTTGTGTATGGACCCTTTCTTTCTCCATCCCTGGTCTGCAAAGTCAATTGCAAAAAGCTACCAAAGTCTGGCTACATCCTCATAGAGACTGTTTAAATCCATTACTTTCCCTTTTAATCAAATCACTGTTGTGTCAAAATACACCGTTCTCGCCATGAATCTCCCCAGCCGGTCACAGGTCACCGGTTGCACCTTGAAAATGTTTGCTCTCCTAAAGCCGTTTCCCTCCAGCCTCCAGCTAAATTGCTCCACACCGAGCCTGATCATTTTTCCTATATACATAGAAGTCTAATTAATATAAACACGATGGCAAAGGGAACTGGTACTTTACAAAGGAAGGAAGGCAGAAAAAGCCCGACTGATAGATACACCGTGCCTCGTTTAAATGAGATGGGCATTTACACAGGGAAAAAAAAAATTATTCAAATTACATTCAGAAACCGCAACCAAAAACAAGCCTGAAAATTCCCTAGCTCGGAATGGCTGAGAGATTTCTTTCCTGCTTTAAGAAATATCTTATATAAAGCCGCCAGAGGGCCGGTAAGGGAAATGGTAATTATGTTTAAACAGCCAACATTTCACTAGCATAAAATATTTGTACAGGCTCTTAAACACCGAGTTAAGCGCCAGAGGCTATTTTCATTGTTTAATGTATTAAGTAAATAAAAATGTATCTAAGATGTGGACACACAATTAGTTTTGAGTTATTTATCCTGGAGTTTGTATGGCTTAGAAAAACTCCATCTTCTTGGCTGGTGCTGTCCTAACGCATTTAACTTCAGCCATCAGCTATGATTAAACACCTGCTGTTGTGGGGAAACAAAGCACACTAATCCAATATGTATTTCTGACATCTTAAATATCACCCAGTCCCCTGACATCGGGCACAGCTTTTCAGCGGGATGGAATTCCACAGCATATTTTTCTAATTTATGGATGGACAATAAATCAAAATTAAGCCTTGGGCAATGAAATATACATCAGTGCAGAACTGACTGCAAACGAGGGCCCCGCACGGCCGAAGGGAAAAGGGGGCATTAATGGAATCCTAAGCTGCAAACACTGTTTGGAATTAAGGAAGTTTATTTCACATTTTGTCCCAATAAGAGCAAGATGCAAAGGCAGAAAAAAAGAAGTTTTCTGTTTTGTTTTTTTCATGCACGGCACCAGATGTGCAGGGTTTTTTGTTTGTTTTTTAAAGAAGTCCCTGTTTTTGAAATATTTGGCATGTGGGTGATTTAAAAAGCTGTATCTCCGCTGTTCTTTTTCTCATTTTCAATATTTAAGGATTGAAGTAGTTGGTGTTTTGCTTTTCTGGAAGACTGAATAAACAAAGGCCCTTGTAGTCAGTCTTCTGAGACACACCAGGAGGGTAGACCGTCATCTGTGCCAGGTGGGCTGGGCCGGGAGCTGCCCATTGCTAACTGAGTCTCCTTCCCATTGACCGTCGTAAGCTGTCCTGGGACTTGGAGAAGAGAGGTGACCCCAGAGCTTTGTTCTCATCAAATCCCCCTGGAGCCTCATGTTTGGGGCCAGCCCTGGCTCTGTCCATCTCTCTCTGAGCAGTCTAGATTCTAAGATCAAGTCGGGGCTACACATCGGCTCATCCTTCACCCTGGTGCCTGCCAATCACCACCTTCTAGAACAGATGCCTGCCAGGGCAGCCATCACATTTATCAACGATAGCATATCTCTTGAATCCTCACAGCACCTCTGTAAATGGGACAAGCTACAGATATTATTCAAATGTTAGGGACAGAGCGTCATAGCCAAACTGAGAGCTTTGTGTTATATTGCAAGGCAAATATGCATGCGTCTGCGTGTGTGTGTGTGTGTGTGTGTGTGTGTGTGTGTGTGTGTGTGTGTGTTGATGAACAATAGCACATCAGTTATTATATTTAGAACTGTTTTTAATTAACTAAAATGGAAGGTGGGATACACTCAGTGGTAGAACATATGGGTTCTGGACTTTGTCTCTACTGCTATATAATGTTTTATTTTAAAATTGAATAATTTTTTAAAATTGAATAATTTACCACTAACTTTACCATTAGAATATCCTGCACTTTTCAAAATTCACAAATCTGTTTTTTATCAAGGGCCTACCACTTACCATACATACAAAGCCCCGAGGACTCTGCACATAAACATATGTATGGTGGGAGCCTCCCTTGTCTAGTTGAGTGTGGAGAGCGCTAACTTTGGAAGAATATAAGTAACACGGACAGCAGAGTGTGCAGAGTGAGTACTAAGTTAGTACTCTCCCTTGGTACAGTCTACGCAACGTTCCTTAGAAGCAAAGCCTCGGGATCCTTGACCGACCTTTCCACCACGGCAGCTTTGGACGGTCCTAGGTTTGCAGACCCGTTTCAGCTTCGAGAGCCTCGTGTGTCTAGAGAACAGTCCATCTGTTGCTCCATAGCTGGCTCTTCTTTTTTTTTTTTTTTTTTTGTTTTGTTTTTCGAGACAGGGTTTCTCTGTGTAGCTTTGCGCCTTTCCTGGGACTCACTTGGTAGCCCAGGCTGGCCTTGAACTCACAGAGATCCGCCTGGCTCTGCCTCCTGAGTGCTGGGATTAAAGGCGTGCGCCACCACTGCCCGGCAATAGCTGGCTCTTCTTGTGCTGCCCCTTGGCGGAGACTCTCGCCAGGGTTCACATGTGCGCTACAGTTTTTTCTTCAAAGTGAGGCGAAACTCAGATAGCATGCCATCAACCATTTGAAAATGAACAATTTGGTGGCCTTTAGCACATTTATGCATTTATACAACCACCGTGTCTGTCTAGTTCCAAAGCATTTCATTACCTGGAAGAATGAATACACCATGCATGTATTTTCCCTCTCTTCCAGGTCCTGGCAATCAGTAGTCTCCTAGTCTCTGTAGACTGATCTCTTCTCTGTATTTCATCTAAAGGGAACCATGTATCATGGGTTGTGGAATATTATTTTAACTATGGAAAGATGTGTTACATTTATTTATGCTGAAGAATGTTATTTTAACTGTATAAAGGTGTGTGACATTTGTTTGTGCTGCATTTGTTTAATTGTGAAAAGATCTGTTGCTGTTTTACCTTGCCTGCCTAAGGTACCTGATTGGTCTAATAAAAAGCTGAATGGCCAACAGCTAGGCAGGAGAGGGATAGGCGGGGCTGGCAGGCAGAGAGAATAAATAGGAGGAGAAATCCAGGCAGAAAAAAGAAGAGAGGAGAGAACGAGAAAGAAAGAAAGAAAAAAGGAAAGAAAGAAAGAAAGAAAGAAAGAAAGAAAGAAAGAAAGAAAGAAAGAAAGAAAGAAAGAAAGAAAGAAAGAAAGAAAGAAAGGGAGATGCCTGGGGCCAGTCAGGTGGCTGCCAGACACACTGAGCAAGACATACAGAAAGAAAGGTAAAAAGCCCCAAGGCAAAAATGTAAATGAAGAGAAACAGGTTAATTTAAGTTAAAAGAGCTGAGCATTCGTAGTTAATATGATGTCTCCATGTCATGATTTGGGAGCCAATTGGTACCCAACATGGGGCTTGAACCTATGACCCTGAGATTAAGAGTCTCATGTGCTACCAACTGAGCTAGCTGGGTATTCATAACTAATAAGAGGTCTCCTTGTCATGATTTGGGAGCTGGTTGGTGGCCTAAAAGAAAAAGTCTGGTGTGATCATGTGACCTGTGCTTCCGGCTTCTTTCATTTAGCATAATGCTGTTGAGGGTGGCACATAATGTAACATGTATCAGTACTTCATTTCTTCTTTCTTCTTAGACGGAATAATAGTCCATTGTATGACTTTTTATTAATTACCCGTTGATGGAAAACCATTTATTATTTCTGTCCTTTGGCAATTGGGAATATACTCTTATGAACATTCATTTGTGTTTGGTTTAGATTCTTCTAGGTCCTGTCTTTTAAAAATTACCTTTTATTCCAGACTAAAAGTATAGACAGGCTCATCTATCCACTACCCAGTTTCCCCTATGTCAACACTTAGTATATCCAGGGTGCTTTTGCCCAAAGTGGGAAACCAACGGCACTATTTAACGAACACGAAATTTTATTTGGATTGCACTACCAGCTTCTCCACTTTTTCTATTCGAGGATCCCATCCAGAATGCCACGTGGTGTTTAGTCTCCACATCTCCCTTTCTCTCCTGGGCCCCTCTTGGTCTTTCCTTGGTTCTTAAGTCCTCTGAAGAAATGCTGGTTGGGTGATTTTTTTTCCCGTTATAACTGATTTTTCCAGTGTTTTCCTCGTGACTGCACCGGGGCTTGGAGAAGTAGCCTTTCCATCCCATAATACCACAGGGTGCATGTTGTGACTGTGACCCATCTCTGGAGATGTTGACCTTGATAAGGGTCATGCTTTTCGGTTCTCACACTCCCCACTCTGCTCTCTGGAAGGAGCCCACACTCAAGGCGGGTGGTGGAATTGATCCCCATTTCTGGGAGGGAAGAATATCTACATAAATTATTTGGAGTTCTTTTATGAGGTTACTGTATTTCTTTCCCCTCATTTTGTTTATTCAATCATTTTTACATAGTATGGACTCTTGGAAACTGATTTTTATAGTTCATATTCTTTTTTTTTGGGGGGGGGGGGGTTCGAGACAGGGTTTCTCTGTGTAGTTTTGGTCCCTGTCCTGGATCTCGCTCTGTAGAGCAGGCTGGCCTCAAACTCACAGAGATCCACCTGGCTCCGCCTCCCAAGTGCTGGGATTAAAGGCGTGTGCCGCCACCACCCAGCTAGTTCATATTCTTTTAAGGTCACATTTCCTGGGTCTGTCAGAGACGTGACTGATGTGGATATCGGGCAGTGCAGTGTGCTTTTAAGGCAAGAAGACCTTGGGCGTGGTAAAGAAGAGAGAACCCGCAGAACAAGAGGAGGTGATTCATGGGCCACTGAGCAGAGCAGCTTAGACAATGTCTACCAAGGACAGACAGGACGCATTTTGGCATGACCTTTCAAAGGAGACTATCAAATGTGTCAGGAGGGCTTGCCTGATTAGGAGCTAGGGTTCCTGAGTCTAGTTTCATTGAGGAATTCCAGAACAGACTCCAAGAATGAAGGTTCTTAGTAGTTTACTAGGGTGTGGTGGGCCATATCGGTCATCACAGCCTTCTGGAGGCTGGGGTAGGAGGGTGATGAAGAGAGAGAAGCTGAAACTATACAACAAGCCTCCCTCACCACCACCCCCAAAACCTTGCATAGCAAAATAGATCTCAATTGGGAGCTATTTAAAGACTCCACACTTGGACTCATAGTAGGAAGGAAGGCTGTAAAACACTGAGGTCAAATAGAAATAATTTGGTACATTCCAAGGACAAAAGTACTCCATGACAGAGCTGTGTTTAGGCTGCTGCTGACTTCCTTCTGGTAATAATAAAAGCCGCAATGCAGCAAATATTATCCAAGTGCTCAGAGAAGACAATTACAGACAAGGAGCTGTGACTCCTGCTAAGTGGTCACACAAGGATGAGGAGGAAATGGGAATGTTTTCATACCAACTGAGATCTCTCTCTCTCTCTCTCTCTCTCTCTCTCTCTCTCTCTCTCTCTCTCTCTCTCCCTCTCTCTTTCTCTCCCAACCCCCTTTTGTGAGACGGGGTCTTGCTACGTGGCCTAGTCTGGCCTCAAATCGTGGTTCTCTTGCCTCAGCCTCCAGGGTGCTGGGGATGCAGGTGTGTACCACCATGGCCCACTCTAGATTTTGCTTAAATTCAGATCAATATTTTTTAGAAAGTGACCTTCAAAGCATGGCCACTGAAACTGATACAGCTGCCAGACTCAGAGGGGAGGGAGAGGAGCAGGGAGGAAGAAAGTACCGTTAACAGAGGGCAGGAGAAAAAGAAAAAAACAAAAAAAACAAGATAAAAGAAACCATTAGCCCAAGGCACAGGAGTCACAAGTTGAAGGCCACAGCTTGGCTTCATAGTGAAATTCTGTCTAAAAAAAAAAAAAAAAAAAAAAAATTCTAAAAAAGAAAATCAAAGAATAAGATGTTAGCAATAAGTTCAACTATATTACAACCATAACAAACATGTAATTTTTCCTAAGTCCGCTGGCTTGAAGGGGCTGTTAGGGGTGAGAGATGTATGTTTGATGGTAGAGTGCGTGCTTAGCATGCCCAGGGCTCTGGGTTCAAGCAAAACAAAAGCAAAAGCAAAAAGAGAGACTATTCCATCAGCTTTTAGAATTCTGGCTATAGTTGGCCTTAACAGAGGGAAGCCTAGTTTTGAAGAAACAGCTTGAGGCTAAAAGCAAGAATAGAAGAAAAAAGTTGGTAGCTTCGTTATTACCAGACTGAGTGGGTACTAAGGCAAAGTGTATGGTCAGGGAGAAGACTCGTGGCCGGTGTCTGGAGGTAGACCTTTGAGGAGTGTCCCATGGATGGAGGAGACATTCTCCATCAAAGCACCCAGGGTTACTCGGCAAGGCTCCAAAGCAGAAATCTGCACCGTAAGTCATGGAGAAGCCAGGTGTCGACTCCTGGGTGTTGGAAGGAACTTTCTAACAATTAGCTCTCCAAAATGCAAAGTTCTTGGTCCTAAGGATATTGAGGCCACAGCTAAGGATGCATGGGCTGAGCTAAACAGATGGTGTCCAAATCTGAGCATTAGAATCACCTGGAAAGCTTTTTAAAATGCCTATTTGGGGGCCTCTTTGTAGGATGAATGAGCAGATTCTATACAAAAGGAATGTGTGGCTTTGAAATGCTCCCCAGAAGACTTGATGTTACTCAGGAGTGACTCCTGGAATGGTAACTGTGACTCAAGGGCCGGGGGGTGGGGGGGTGGGGGGTGGGGTGGGGGTGGGGGGGATGATGGTCTCCCAGGAGCCTTGGAAAATGCAGCTTGGGATTGTGTTGGCCACAGGCTCAAGTCTTCCTAACAACACTTTCTACATTTGGGGACTTTCGAGATAAATTGAGAATCTCTCCTGATCTTCCAGGCTCTTCACAGCCTGAAGACATGATTCAGTCCTTAGTGTCGCAGTGAATTAATAAGAGTCTGTAAATGGTGTTTTTGTGGCCTGCTGGTGTTTTTGTGGAGTCAGAAGGAGAGGTCACAGTTGAGAGCGGGCATTTTCAGAACTCAAACTTCTGTTTCTACCACCAAAAATGGGGACAGAAGCCTCTGTGGTTCATCAAAGACCAGAGCTCTCAGCTTAGGGCAACTTTTTATTTCATTGTACATGGCTTTATTTTTAAAATTTTTATCCTTTTATACGCTACTTAATCCTCCTGAGATTGGCTTATTCCTGCATGTGTGACATGTGTGTGTGTGACACGTGTGTGTGTGTGTGTGTGTGTGTGTGTGTGTGTGTGTGTGTGTATGTGTGTGTGTGTGTGACGGGTCCATATAGCCCAGGCTGGCCTTGTCATTGGGGGGATCTTTCGTCGCTTTGACAGCCCCAAAGTCTCTCAAGGACTTTGTCTCATTGTCTCGGGTTTTTTGCTTGTATGTCTGCCGTGCTGAGGGTTGAAGCCGGGCTTCACGCATTTGTGGGGATAAGGTCTCATGTAACTAAGGCTGACCCTTAACTCTTGACCTTCCTGCCTCTACCTCCCAGGTGCTAGGATTACCCAAGTGCCATCATGTCCTGAGACATATTTACTTATTAATGTAAAATCTATTTACTACAAAATCAACAGTTTTAAAGAGAGCAAGTCCATGGTATTTGGTAATTCACCACATCACAAAGCACCACCTCTACGTAGTTCCAAACATATTCATTCACCTCTGTCATCTACCCATTACGCAGTAATTCCCTGATTCTGTGCACTCCTAACCCAGCAGCCAGCCAGCAGTCCGCTTCCTGTCAAAATGGATGGACTCATACATGTGACCACGTGTGCGGCTTCTTTCCCTCAGTATGTTTTCTGGACTCATCCCCGCTGTAAGGTATTTCAGCACTTTTTGTGGTTGAACGATAATCCACTCTACCACTGTAACACAACTCACTTATCCCTTCGGCTGTCAGTAAACAGTTTGGCTGTTGGGAACGTTTATGTACAAGTTCCGTTTTCCATCGCTGCTTTTTTTTTAAAAAATGTACCAATTTGATTTTCAAATCTTATGTAACTAAGGCTGACCCTTACCTCTTGATCTTCTTGCCTCTACCTCCTGCAATATATTTGCTTTTTGAAGTAAAACTCATTTACTATGAATTCATTTACCTTTGAAAGAGAACAAGTATTTGGTATAGCCACCACATTGTGTAAGCAACGCCTCTATGTAGTTGGGTTGAGAAAAAACTATTTTACTAGCAAGAAGTGAGTTCAAAGTGACTTCCCTTTAGTTGCAAAGGGACACAGAAACTACAAATTCTGTCAGGAAGTTGGGGACTCTTTCCCTCAGAGAGCTGTCATCTGGCTATGGTGAGGTGGAGATGGAGAAGTCTGTCCGTGTGCCCAGAGCCATAAAGCACTGGGTGTGTGCTACACTGTGGCAGGGAGTATTTGATGTGCCCACCGAAGCTGTAGGAGCAGGTTCCCACCCGGGAGGTCGGTCGGCACGTGCTGTCTCTATTATGGCCAGAAGAGAGACTTTAGAATTGCAAACGGTATCACCGAGTGGCTGGACACCAGCAAAGGAGTTTGACAAGGCTGTCACATCTGTTCAATATTTCTACTGAAATAATCACAGGCATTGCTGTTGATGGTTACCATAGTGGTATTAAGGTTGGCAGAAGGAGATGATGTAATCTGGAGGAGGCTGATGACATTCTGGCTGCTGAGTCTGTGGTTTCTGTACCAGGAAAGCTGGGACCTCAGACTCGTGATGATTTAGATGCTGAGAAAGGCAGCTTTGAAGTAGAATATTTCAGTGATGGAGCAAACTGGGAGTAAGAAAGGCAATGAAGGGTTATGCTGACTGTAGTTTATGATCGGCAGTGAGAGCCATCATCCCCCGGCTTATAAGGGATATGGCAAATGGGTTAGTCAGCATTCACTAGGATCAGCTCCACAGGGGAGGCGGCTGGCTTCTCACTCACTGAGAACCCTTCCTTGGTTTTGAGAGCTGGGAGCGGATTGGTCCAAGCCCCTCCCCGTCTACAAGCTTTGACCAGAAGAGGAAAGGGAGATCGTGTTAGCAACAGAGCTACTGTCAAGCTGAGTTAAGCCTAGAGCGATGACAGCGATATCTTCAAGGAGAAGAATGGCAACAGACAGAAAGAGAGCAGCATCTGTTTCCAGAATCCTGGACGGCTTCCTCCAGAAATAACTCATTCTGTGCGTCTTGATTTTCTGGGAAGTAAATCTTGAAGACCAGAACTGGCATTTATCAGGACAAACAGGAGTACAAGGGTCTTGGGGAGGATTTGTGACAGGGTTTCTGCAAACTGGGCTTTGAGGAATTCATCCTTGCGTGAGCATTCCTGAAATCTCCTTTGAAATAAAGATCAAAGGAGATGTTTAAGGCTGTGGCTGTGGCTTAGTGGTTGAGCGCTCGCTTAGCACGTAGAGGGATCTAGGTTCACTCCCCAGGTATTAAAAAAATAACCAATAAACAAAACCCATCTTTAAATTTTATGTATGCTATTTTCCCACCTCTTTCTTTTTCTTTTCTTTTCTTTCTTTCTTTTTTCTTTTTTTTTTTTAGCCAAGATATTGCTCTGTAGCCCAGGCTGGCCTTGAACTTATTTTTTTTTTAACCTCTGCCTTCCAAATGCTAGGAATACACAAATATGTCACCATTCTCAACTTTATGTATTCTTTTGATTTTGAGGCAAGCATACATTTGTTGTACAAAATTTATTGAACTGTGGAAGAGGGAAGAGGAACAATTAGGCATATCTTCACAATTAATAAAACAATAATCACCCAGTGGTGGTAGAAGACACTCAGTCCAATAATACCCAGGATGCCAGTATGATGAACACATCTGTGATGAAGAGGTGGGGAAGAAAATTGGAGCGCTGTGTGCTATGGAGAGAGGCAGGACTGGAAATGTGATGGAGACAGGTGAGACAGAGGGCTGAGATCGACATGCTGTCATAGTAGGGTTGGCCAGATGGTAGGGTAGGCCGGATGCTGAGCAACAGCTTGGAGCTTATGCAGATGCAGATTCAGCCCCCTAACCTGCTGCCCAGCCATGGGATCGCCCTGGCTCTGGCCAACGATGGAGGCCAGTGATGAGGAAAGCCTCACTTTATGGATTGGAGCTCCTTGAAGGACCACCATGGTCTGTGATGCCACCGGAGACCAAGTTGGTGTCAGTGGTCCATACTGCTACCCCAGACCATGACAAAGCCTGAGAGCCATATGGACAAATGTGGTCTGTGCCACTGATGCCTTGGTGATGTCATTGGGCTTTGCTGCCTGGGTGGGGTGGCCATCTGGATGTGAGTGGCATATGTAACCATCTGACGCCATGTTGAGGTCTGTGGTTCATGCATCCACTGAAGGCCATGAGTGGGTTGGTTGTCCTGACATGGCCAAGGGTTATGTTGATGTCTGTAGCCCATATTACCACCAAAGGCCACTTGGAAGTTTGTGGTCTGGGCTCCCACACAAAGCGACGTTGATGTCCACTGGCAGCAGCCCGGCTCTCCACAATTGATGGCTTGGCTGGGCCACAGGTGGGGAAAGACTCACCTTCCCTTGTGGGGCTGGCCACTTGGCCATGTTCCAGTGAGTATAGAGACAACATAAAATGTACTTTTTGGGGGCGGGGGTAGATCAGAGGGAAGCAGGGCTGGACATAGGAGGACTGAGAGATAAGTATGATCTGGGTGCATGATGTGAGATTCCCAAAAATCAACCAATCAATCAATCAATCAATCATCATCATCATCATCCAACCAGGTGTGGTAGCACAGCCCTTTAATCACAGCACTTGAGAGGCAGAGACAGGTAGATCTCTGTGAATTCAAGGACAGCCTGGTCTACAAAAAAAAGTTCTAGGACACCCAGAGAGACCCTACCTTAAAGTTAAAAATAAAAAAGAAAAAGAAAAAGAAAAAATCAAATAAAATCATGAAACTTGACAATCGTGCTTCTCCCAGCCTGGTTCAGGGAAGCTTCTTACTATAGTAGAGACTCGTTACTGTTCAAAGTGCCGACAGTAACTGACTGTGAGTGCTTAGCACTAAATGGGGCATCCTGTCCCCAGGGTTCAGGGAACCTTGAAAAAGAAACCTGTAAGAGCAGAAGGATGGGGAGGAGGGCTGGGAAACGCGGTCCTCTGGACGGGACACGGCTGTTACAGATACAATGAACTTGAAGTAGCTGTGGTTACCTACACAAGATCTGCTCAAGATCAAGCCAGTTAAACGTTCCAGCGTGGGCTGGGGAGAGGCTCCTGAGAGCTCACTCCTAGCTGAGAGCTGGTAGTAGTTGATGGCGGCTGAGAGCGGGAGAATCACTTCTCTCTAGAAGAGTGGCTACCAGAAGGCTCCCCATCCTCCAGTGGGCGACCCACATCATGTACATAGACTCAGTGGGTTGAAAATAATAATAAAGAGAAAAAAATCAGCTAACATTGTGCCCCATGTTCTTGTAATATTTTATATGTCTATACTTATTTTTATATATTTAGGACATTATCACAGGAAAATTACATATTAGTGGTTATACATCTGGATGTTTCTCTGGATCCGAGAGTCATTCTCAGATTGGTTTTCCTAGACAATGGCAGTATATTCCCAGCTAGACCAGAAGAAAATCAAGACCTAGATCCTCCACGGTTAGGAGCTTGAGTGAGAGCTGAGCGAACGGTTCTCTTTGACATAGGTCAATGTTGCTCATTTCCCTGAACACTTGGAAGAGCTGTGGGCCTGTGGGAAATTTCAGACACCTTTGGAAACTGTCATGGGAAAGGTCGGTTCTTCTTTGCAAATTAAATCCAATATTACCATAGCAATATTAAAACATGGATCTCCTTATGTTGTGGTAGATAAATGATATACGGGGTGAAGTGAGCATTGTGTGTGTGTGTGTGTGTGTGTGTGTGTGTGTGTGTGTGTGTGTGTGTGTGTGTGTGTGCACAGACTGGAACAATAAAGCAAATGAGGTTTAGACTATGCTAGGTCTAGAAATCCCTCTAGAATGCCCCTCCCCTTTCTTTCTGCCTGTCTAGCTCCTTTCATGCCTCCAGAGCAATCTGAGCCCTGTCTCCTCCTGTGACGGTCCTTCCCAGCTAACCCCCCCACCCCCGCGCTTTTTTTTTAATCTCAGGTTTTTACTAATGATTCAGTCCTGGCAATCTGGTCCTTGGATCATGGACTGACTAACGATGCTTCACAACCCTCAGCATTAAACATGCATGGTGACA
Source organism: Peromyscus californicus insignis (assembly GCF_007827085.1). Taxonomy (NCBI): domain Eukaryota; kingdom Metazoa; phylum Chordata; class Mammalia; order Rodentia; family Cricetidae; genus Peromyscus; species Peromyscus californicus. The sequence goes on along the minus strand of NW_026294480.1, from coordinate 59,069,555 downwards.
ATCTCTGTGACAGATTAGAGACAGTCACTGACTCTCCTCCCATTTAGAACTGGGGTCTGTGTCCCCTCCCCAAGAATTTGGGTAGTGCTACGGTCTGGATACAAAGTGCCACCCACAAGTCTCACTCCTGAGCATATGGCCCTCATGTGATGCTATTTTGAGAGATTTTGTGAACTTTAGGGGATGGGGACTAGTTTTGAGAGGTGTAAACACTAGAGGAACACTTGTGTTGTGTATCTCTCAAAGGCCTTTCACTTGGGGATCAATGCTTCCAATAGCTTCATAAATGGAAAACATTGACCTAAAGCAGGGCTTCTCCAAGTGTGGCCTCTGGATCCACTTGATTTGTATTGTGTAAATTTGTTGAAAATGTCACTACACCCCAGGACTGTCAAATCGTAGTTGGGGGAGGGTAGAAATCTCCTATTGAACAAGAGCCCTAGGAAATTCATGTGCAATTTGAAATTTGAGAGCCACTGGTAAAAGAGAGAGTCATGAACGAAGAGGACAGAGTGTTCTGACCCTGATGTGTGTTTCTGACTAATGGCAGGTGAATCATGTCACCCTCCCCCCAGGTCTCCATTTATAATTGTTCCAGTACATAAAGAACACTTTGCTGGATGAAATGACTTTGTGCATCTCTCTCTCTCTCTCTCTCTCTCTCTCTCTCTCTCTCTCTCTCTCTCTCTCTGTGTGTGTGTGTGTGTGTGTGTGTGTGTGTGTTCATGTGTGGGTTTACCAGTGTGTTACCAGCGTGGGCCAGTGTGCATAAGTAGAGGTCAGAGGTCAATTTTGGACATTGTTCTTTAGGAACCCACCTACTTTGCCGTTTGAGATAGGGTGTCTCGCTGACCTGGAACTTACAAAGCATGCTGGATTGGATGGCTAGTGAGCCCCCAGGACCTACCCGCCTCCACCTCCCCAGCACGGAGATTCCAAACATGCCCCAGCATGCTTGGCTGTTTTTCATATGTGGGTTTGAGGACCCATGTTGCGTTTGATCAGCAAGTCCCTTCACGGACAGAAATCTCCCAGCTCTAAATGAGATGATTTCTGTTTCTAACACACAGTATATCCTATATTGCGTATCCCAGGCCTCATGACCTCTCCCTCTCTTGTCCTCTGTGACTCGGAGCTGACGGACACACACATTTCATCGTGAGTTGGGCAGCTGTCCATGCAATCATTCAGCAAAGCCTCCCTTTCTCGTGGACAAGTAGGTATGACCAGGAACATATACCGTTAGGAAATTCCACTTCATTTTTTAAAGCAAATATTAATGTCAAGGCCAAGGTCTCTTCAGAATAACATATACCTGTGCTCAATATTATAATTAAACTTAAATCATTTCTGGAATTATGTGTTTTAAATGGCAATTGTGCCGCCTTTAAGGCTTTCCTCTTGCCTTCAGCCCCATTGAGTAAATGTGTTCATGATTGAATTAGCAGACCTTTGATTTTTAAAAGGACTTTTCACTGATCTTTTATGGTAGATTAAAAAGCAATTTACTAATTTACAGTTCATAGGAATTCCGTGCCCTCCTTGAGTTTTGTAAATCAATTCTGTGCTAATATATGTGACTATAGCTCCGAGGGTTTCATTTGGGGACAGCTGGTGTCATACACAACCCTGAATGCACAATCACATCATCAGTGCAAGTATGCTTTCTGAGCTCCCTCCTTGGGCCTGGCACACACTATCTTGAGGGATCCCTTGTTTAGTGTCTCCAGTTTGAACCGGGAAGTTTGAGCAACAGGGATGGGCGATATCACCTTGCTGCTTCCTCCTTACTGTTCTCTTGATTGCATTGAGTACTCCTAGCTGAGAGACAATTGTAAAGGAGGGCTGACTCATCCAAGGGTCTTCCTGTTGGAAGCGGCTCTCAGCAGTCAAGAAGACTGATTCCACCCTGGAGGACCTTGTTCCGGAGAACACAGCGCCAGCACCTGTATTATCATCTTTATCACCACCACCGTCATACAACTCTTCATACATGTCATTTGAATGAGTGCGCCCCCCAACAACGGTGTGAAGGACAGGGATCTGCTGAGATGTAGTAGATAGGTCACAGGGGCGCCATCTTTATGAATGGATTAACGACTTTATCAAACAGGTTTTCTTTTTCTCATTTCTGTCTTCGTCTCCTCCCCACAGACAGAGGATCAGTGGCTCAAAACTCACTGCATATTCCAGACTGGCCTTGAACTCATGCCTTGCCTCCCACATACTAGGATTATTGCCATGAGACACCAAGTCTAATATAGGTTCCTTATAGAGAGTGTGTGTGGTCTCTTTCTCTCTCTCTCTCTCTCTCTCTCTCTCTCTCTCTCTGTGTGTGTGTGTGTGTGTGTGTGTGTGTGTGTTCCTCTTTCCTTTACACTTTCACACTCTCTTGTCTTCTCCATTTCTGCCGTGGGACAACGTCAGAGCACGAAGGCCCTCATTAGCTGCTAGAACCATGCATGACCTTGAGCTTTCTAGCCTCCAGAGCTGCAACAAATAAAGTCGGTTTCCTTGTACGCTCAGTAGTTTCTGGTAGTCTGTCATAGCAGCAGAAAGCAAACAGAGATTGGAGTAGGTTGTTACTGTGGAAGAGTGCCCACCCTGTGCCCGCCAACTGCTGGCTTATTGAACCCTCGCAACTGTATGAAATTCAGATCATTCATGGTGACCTGTGACGCGTCATCTAACGGAAGCACAGGTGGAAGAACTTTCTCAGGGTCCCAGAAGACAGCCGACTTGAGGTTTGAACTCGAGGAGCCTGGTTTTGTGGCTGGTGCTGGACACCAGTACACCAGCTACCTTCAGGCCTCATGGCAAGTGGTCATGTACCCACCCAGTCTCAAGACAGTGCCTGTCTTTCAAATGGGAGCTGCCTGGTGTTTCCACTGGGGGAAGACGGAAGAACCAGAGACAAAGCTTTAAACATCAGTGCAGGGGGCTGGAGAGACGATTTAGCAGTGAATGGTACGGGGTCTTCTTCTGGAGGGTCTGGGTTTGATTCCCAGCACTCATGTGGTGGCTCACAGTGCTCTGCAGCTCCAGTCCTAGGGGATCAGACATTTTTTTCTGGTCTGTGGCTAAGAGAAGTTTCCTTGATGAAGAGTGAGGACTACACTCGTCTGTTGACGGAGGGACAACTATTTAGAGTGTATTAGGGATTATGCTGGTTTAGTAAAGTGGTGGCTATAGGTTCTTCTCCAAGATCCATGACTTTACTAGTCCTGGGTAGTTGGCTGGATTTCCGGTACCAGGCATTATCTCCCTCTTGTTGAGGGTGTATTAAGTCCAATTAGAGAGCTGTTGGTTACTGCCAAGCTATGCATGCCACTTAGGGTCATTGTGCCATGCTAGTTATTGTTGTGGTTCAAATGTGTCATAGCTGGATAGGACTGTTGGTGGCTTCCCTCCTTTGGAAGCTTGCATGGTGCCTTCTGGTGCTGTGAAAGCTAGTCATCGGGGAGAAGGCTTTCAGGTCAGTTCCAGCTCAAGGGGCCTCTGGGCCTGTGTCTGAAGTTCAGAAATAGAGATTAACCTTTCATCTCTGGGGAAAACCAAGGGAAACAGCAATAGGCTGTATATTTGGGAGTCTCTTGGACAACCCTAGCCAACAACTCAAAAGAAGGCTTCTTATGCCTGATGCTAGGTGGACTTTGGCTCCTGGAAGCAGTATAGTCAGCCCAGATAAGAAAATATCATTTAAACTGTATACGTATACTTATATGCAGATTTACATGTATTATAGTTCCTTTTAGGTAATGGTTAATAGCATGATTCCTTATGACTTTTTCAAGCATCCTTACTGTTATTTAACCTCCACTCCCTTCTATATTTCATTCCCTCCTACTCCCTAGTTAGAGCCTTCCCTGAATCAGATCACTTGTTCCCTGCTAGTCCCCTCTCTATTGCTCACCACCCCTGTGCCCAGCCATGGTTCCTTTTTACTGGTTTCTACAGGAACTCTAGGATATGGACTCACATCTGAAGATCTGGAGCTAGGAGCCTCTGATGAGAGAGAACATGCCACATTTTTCCTTTTGGGGTCTGGATTGCCTCACTCAATATGATCTTTTCTAGTTCCACCCATTTATCTGCAAAGTTCATGATTTCATTTTTCTATACAGCTGAATGCTATTCCATAGTGTATATATACACCACGTTGCAATTGTCCATTTCTCAGTTGAAGGACATTTATGTTGTTTCCATTTCCTAGCTATTGTGAATAGAGCAATGAACATGGCTGAGCAGGTATCTGTAGAGCAGCATGTCAAGTCTTTTGGGCATATGCCAAGGAGTGGAGCTGGGTCATATGGTAGATTTATTTTCGGCCTTTTTGTTTTGTTTTGTTTGAGGCAGGGTTTCTCTGTGTAGCCCCAGCCATGTTGGAACTCATCTGTGGACTAGACTGCCTTGAACTCAGAGATCTGCCTGCCTCCACCTCTGCTGGGATTAAAGGCATGCACCACCACTACCTGGCTTATTTTCAGTTTTTTCAGAGTTCTCCACACTGACTTTCATAAAGCCTGCACCAGGTTTCAATCCTACCAACGGTGAATGAGGGTCCCTTTCCCAACACTCCCTCCCTCCAGCATTTCTTACTGGTTTTTAGTTGCTCTTTGCCACTCTGACTGGGGTAAGATAAAATCTCCAAGTTGTGTTGGTTTACATTTCCCTACTTGTTAGGGAGGATGAACACTTTTTGAGGAATTTCTTATCCTTTTTTTCCTTCTGAGAACTCTCTGTTCAGGTCCCAGGTCCATTCTTCAAGTGGATCATTTTCTTCCTTCCTTCCTTCCTTCCTTCCTTCCTTCCTTCCTTCCTTCCTTCCTTCCTTCCTTCCTTCCTTTATTTCTCTCTCTCTCTCTCTCTCTCTCTCTCTCTCTCTCTCTCTCTCTCTCTCTCTCTCTCTCTCTCTCTCTTCCTTCCTTCCTTTTTTGTTTTGGAATCTTCATTTATCCTGGATATTAACCCTTTGTCAGATGTGTAGCTGGTAAAGATTCTCCCCCACTCTGCAGACTTCCTTTGCATTAGCTGACTGTTTCTTCAGCTTTGCAGAGCTCTTTAGTTTCATGAAGTCCCACCTATCACTGCTGGCCTTAGTTTTGGGCAAATAGAGTCCTCTTTGGAAAGTCCTTTCCTAACCCTGTGTCCTGCAGAGTACTGCCTGTGTTTTCTTCTAGCAGTTTCAGTGTTTCATGTTTAGTCCTTGGATCTATTTGGAGTCAGTTCTGTGCAAGATGAGAGATACTGGTCTAATTTCATTCTTCTGCAAACAGACATTTAGTTTTCCCAGCACTATTTGTTGAAGATGCTTTCTTTTCTCCAGCTTGTTTTTTTGTTTTTGTTTTTGTTTTTGGCATTTTTTAGTCTTACATCAGATGGCCAGACTAGGCCAGGGCACTGGATGTGGGACCCATGCCAAATCTGAAGAAGGCATGGATGAGGTGGTCATGGATGCTCACTGGGCTGGACCCTGAGGAGAAGGTGGGAGGTGTGGCTGGAGGAGGAGTTGGATGCGGCACAGAAGAGCCATGTAGGTGGATTCAGGTAGGTCTAATTTTTTTTTTTAAGTCATAGCAATAGAGTCTCCATCTAGCACCTGGTTTTCTCCTCTTTTCTTTTTCCTTTCAATTTCAACTATAAACTATTTTAACCTTTCACAGGTCAGCTCAAGTCTGTCTTGAGTAGACCTGGAACCTCCAGCCACGGATGGACACTTGAGCGTTTTCCTGTGTAGGTTCCTAGGCATGAAGCTGGCCTGTTAGGCACAGTCACTTTGCTTCCTTCCAGGCCCCTCCCCCACCAGGAAGGAGACATGCGGGTTGGCCTGGGTTGGCCTTCCTGGGTGCTATGACCAGAGAGGCAGCTTCTTCAGAGCTGTGCCAGCGCGCAGGGAATACAGTAGAGAAACAGCTGACCTCAGAGCTCGGAGTGGAGATATTATGACACAGGAGCAAAGCCACACGGTCCGGATACGACACTGAGGATCAGGGTCGTGCCAGCTGCACACTTCTTGAAGTACTTCACCCACAGCTCTTGCGAAAAGTGTACTTCTTCTTTCAAATTGGCAAAAAATGGAAAACCGTTTATGCTTGCTTAAACATTATAGTCCTAGGTCTCCTTGGAGGGGGAATCTTAACGGAAAGATCCATGTTTATTCTAGAGGTAATTCCTTCCTAACCATGGAGGAAATCTAGGGGAGAAATCCACAGAAACTGGGGCCCAGATTCCACAGCTTCTTGTTCTCCTTCGTTTATCTGGTCTACTTTCCTCTGATTTTGTATTTCTCTCGGACCTTTCTCGTTCCATGGAGTGGCCGATGGGGACACAAACCATCCTGTGAAGAGGTGATGACCACAGTTAAGGGCAGAACCTCTCAGGCAGGAAGTTGTAGTCTCCAATATGTCAGGGACAGCATGAGGGTACAAATGATACAGAACCTCCTGGAGTCGGGGTGGTGTGGAAGGGTACCGTGGTACTTAGCTCCTTAACCCCACATCTAAGCTTCAACCCGTCCTTCACCCAGCCATTGCGGCTAAGCCCATGAGGGGTTAAAATTTAGCAATGGGGGAGCTGGGCATTGGTGGTGAATGCCTGTGATTCCCACACTCAAGTGTTTGTGGCAGGGAGATCGTGAGCTCCAGGCCAGCCTGGGACACAGACACAGACACACAGACACACACATAGACACACACATACACATACAGACACACAGACACAGACACAGACACACAGACACACATATAGACACAGACATACACATACAGACACACAGACACAGACATAGACATACAGACACACAGACATAGACATACAGACACACACACACACACAGAGAGAGAGAGAGAGAGAGAGAGAGAGAGAGAGAGAGAGAGAGAGAGAGAGAGAGAGAGAGAGAGAGAGAGAAAACACAGCATTGGAGAGTGGGAGAGTTGGGATGTAGACAAGATAACTTGTCCCCGGGAGCAGGGACAGTGGTGATGAGGACAGATGGCCACCCTTGTGGAGCCACATACCCTGTCATCTCAGCACATGGGAAGCTGATGCTGTAGGATCACGAGGTAGAGGCCACACTGGGCTGCATGGCAAGTCCCAGGCAAGTCTGGGTCACACAGTGAGACCCTCTTCCAACCCCACCCCACTCCCCAAAACAAACTGGCATAAATCACCTCCTTTCATGTGTTAAAGGAGCAGAGTTCTGGAAAGGACTTTGACTGAGATCGATTCCCTCATTAGTTTGGAGATTGTGTCGCTCTCCCATCATCCCTACCTCCTTGCAAGAGTGAATAAATGGACATGACCCTCTCTTCAAGTGCCAGACCCCTTCCTCCCTTTTCATCTGACGGGCTGGTCCCCTTCCATACTCTTTACCCCCACCCCCGGTCTTCCTTTTCATTTCCTATTTCCACAAGGTGACATGTTACAGGCATCAAGCTGGCAGCTGCCCCACAAAGAATGAAGTCAGGAGGGGAAGGAAACATCACCTCCAGACTTTGCCTCATTCCTGCTGCCAGCCCAGAGCTCTGCGGCATTCGCCAGGCCTGTGAAATGGCAATAAAAACGTGACGACACATGTCTCCAGTCTTGCCCCTGTGGCTGCTCACAGACCTACCACCTCGCCCTTGCTGCCTGCACTGAAACCCTTTTCAAAGACAACCAAGAGAGGGTGGGTCCTCTAATGATACAGCAGATAAATAGTAATTTCTTTTATTAGAAGAAGTTTATCATCCTTGTAATCCAGGAATGAACGATTTGGTCTCAAAAGGATGTGCTAATAATTTTCTGAGAATTAATCTGTTCTCTCTTTCTCCCTCTCCTCTGACTCCATGTATTTGTCCTATATAAAATATCACCTCAGAATTATAGAAGGAGACAGTGCTTTATTTTGTTTCTTAGAGATCTTTGGAGCGGGATGGAGAGCTGAGAAAGATGACAAAAAGGGTTGTGAGGAGTCGCAGCCGGCATCACCTCGCTACAGATGCTCCGTCTACGCTTACACTGCAGAGTCGAACCCCTACCAAAGCACACTGAGTCTGCCCGAGAGGATTCTGTAGCACCTAGCCCAGGGTGGTGGTTTGAATGAGAATGGCCCCCATAGACTCATAGATTTCAATACTTGGTCACCAAGGAGTGGCACTGTTTGAAAGGATTAGTAGGCATGGCGTTGTGGGAGGAAGTGTGTCACTGGGGGAGGCTTTGAGGTTTCCAAAAGCTCATTCCAAGCCCATAATCTCTCTCTTCCTCCTGCCTGCAGATCTAGATGTAGAACTCTCAGCTCCTTCTCCAGCCCCGTGCTTGTCTGCATGCTGCCATACTTCCTGCCACGATGACAATGGACTTCTGAAACTGTAAGCCAGCCCCAATTAAACGTTGTCCTTTATAAGAGTTGCTGTGGTCGTGGTGTCTCTTCACAGCAATAGGACACTGACTAGGACACCAGGGACACACGGTAAATAGAGCCGAAGCTGGGCTCTCACTGTGATCTAGGTACTGTTCCAGTGTTCACACACCTGGTCCTTCCTCTTCTGGATAGCCCTGTGGGGAAGGTAAAATTATCACACCATTTTGGTGATAGAGAAACGGAAGATCAAAGGGGCTGAGCAAAATGCCAAGGACACAAAGGTGATCACATAGTAGGTGTTCAATAAGTGCTTTTTAAATGTTTAACTGTAAAACTGTGACTATATCCATGCCCAGTCCAGGAGCAAGACATCCAGAGCTGACCAGATAGCTGTGTGTGGTAGTTTGAATGTAACTGGCCCCCATAATAACCTAGAGAGTGACACTATTAGGAGGTGTGGCTCTGTTGGAGTGGGTACGACCTTGTTGGAGAAAGGGTGTCATCGTGGAGTTGGGTTTTGAGGTTTCCTATATTCAAGATACTGCCCAGTGTCTCAGTTGACTTCCTGTGGCCTGCAAGATGTAGGACTCTCAGCTACTACAGGCTTTGAGGTCTCTTTTGCTTAAGGTTCGCTCAGTGTCACAGTCTATTTCTGATCCAGATGTAGGCAGCATGTCTGCCTGCATACTACCATACTTCCCACCATGATGACAATGGACTGAGCCTCTGAATCTGCAAGTGAGCCACCCCAATTAAATGTTTCCTTTGTAAGAGTTGCTGTGGTTCGTGGTGTTTCTTCGCAGCAATAGGAACTCTAACTAAGGCATCATGCTCTCTGTGGATGGGTGGGCGGCGCTGGTTTTTACCTGCAGGTTCTGTCTCAGGAACCCAAGACAGTCAGTCCTCAGTCATACCTAAGCTGCTTGGATCTGCCCAACCTCTTCAAAGTCTTTGTGCCTTCTAGTTCCTGTTTACAGGAACACTCCCAGAATCCTCAGGTACCATGTGAGAAGCATGCCTACTCTGAGGCTTCCATGCTGTAAGCAAATCCAGACCAGCCTCACGAGAAGCCAAGTGGAGAAACAGATTCAGGTGTGTCTTGAGGGACAGAAGATGAATAATGGGACCTAGGAAATGACCAGTTTCCCAGTTTCTGGGTTGAGCCAGCTGGGTTCCCATATATCTTGAACAATGAGTCAGCTCCATTCTGTTGTCAGAATTTCTGACACAAAACCACGACATATGCAGTATTAAAGGATTGCTTTGGGAGACTGGGGGTGTAGGTCAGTACTATGGCGCATGGTCAGCAAGTACAAGGTTCTGGGTTCGATCCCAGGCATGCCCTGCTCCCCAAATTATTGTTTCAAATCATGACAGTTTGAGATAATTTGTTACCCGGTAACAGTTAATCAGAATGTCAACATTTTAATATTATCTTAAATAATGAATATGAAATGACACAGAGGCCTTCGTGATGCCCAAGCTCTCAAAGGTTCACACTCCGGGATTGCTCCTCTGATTTTCCCTCTGTTAACTGCTTTTGGAATTATAGATTTCAGGAGAAAATGGCATGGCACACTTTGGAAACCAACTGATCTTCATGGTGGCAAAATTATCAGGGCCGTTACTGGTAAACTAAGATGCAGTTTAGCCAAGGATAAGTGATGGGGGAGGGGAGGTCAGCATTGGTGGTGCCAGGATTTCAACCAAGTGTTCCAAAATTCCTGGCTTTGTTTAGAGAACATATTGATTGATGATTGATTGATTTCTGACACAATGGGCATAGACAAGCTCAAAAATGGCTACAATTATTCAGTCATGAGTCTTCAAAGGATAATCAAATGGAAGACTTTGGGTCTTTTTTTTGTTCTGATCCCTGTTAACATCAATTAGACAGTGCCCTACTGTGATATTGTAATTTTTAGCAAAGAAGAAAAATGAATTGATTTCAGGGTTGATATCTCCTAACATTTAAAAGGAACTACTTCTATTGGAAATATGGGCACCTTAGCAATAGGATAAATGGCTTGACATTTGTGAGGGCAAAATAGTCAATATAGAGAGAATTCTCATATTGAGAAATAAATCATTAACCAAGCTCTTTCTAAGTTCGATTTGAAAGGCTTGAATATGTCATTAATATATTTTCCCCTGTACTTTCTCTTGGTTAAGGTGCCTCCATTCCAGGGAGTGGCTGTTTTCCCCGTGCCTCGGCTGTTCTGTATCAACCCTTCCCTCTACCTCACCACTGTGGTGCCAAAACAGGACCCTCCCTCAGAAGGAGCCAAAAGATTTAGAGCATCAGTCGCATCCCTTTGCATGGTATTGTTAATCATCAGAGCCTTGGGAACATCAGGAGTCTGTGAAAAGCCATACTCTCCCTCTTCAGGGGCATGGTAAAGAAATGGACATAGGCAAGGAATTCACTTCCACACCCTTCCCCAAACACGGTGCTATGAGAAATACCTCGACATTTCCCCTCCAACCTTAATCTCACTCCCCTCCTCTTACATGGGGGCTGTCCTCGGTGCCTTGCTCAAACACACAGAAAGATGCCATGGGGCTTCTGAGTTAAGCTAGAAAACACAGCACAGCCTGCTGGAGAAACCCGGCCGTGAGTGTTGTGAGGGAGCACAGTCACATAGAGAGGCAGTGTGGAGAGATTTTAGCCCACAGCCCTGGCAGAGGTAAGGACCAGTGGCCGACACTGATCCCACCTAGGACCTCACATCAGAAAGTGCTAAACACGAGGCGGGGGGTGGTGGCACACGCCTTTAATCCTAGTACTCGGGAGGCAGAGGCAGGTGGATCTTTGTGAGTTTGAGGCCAGCCTGGTCTACATTGTGAGTTCCAGGACAGCCAGGACTACTGCTTCACAGAGAAACCCTATCTTGAAAAAAAAAAAAAAAACAAAAAACAAAAAACAAACCCAACCAAACAACAACAACAAAAAAAGAAAGAAAGGAAAAAAGAAAAAAAGAAAGAAAGCCCTAAACATGAGCCACTTCGTCTGCAAGGAGGGGAGCAATCTCAAGCAAGAGTGGCCTCTATGAGCCCAGTGACACAATGACAAAGTAGTCGTATCTGACTTGAGACTCCAAGGTTTGGAGCGCAGTCTAGACTCCTGAAATGGCAGGCAGAGTGACCATGCTTGGCTCTTCACTATATAAACGGATTCCGAGACACCACAGCACCCTCGGCTAGCCTTCCTTGTTTTCCCATCTCAGACCTAAGGCAAGGACTTGGCTGCGGGTCCTAGAATGGGGAGGTGATCACTGGAAGCAGGAGAGATGGAGAAGAAAAAGTGCAATTGTGGAGGAAAGAGGCCAATAACGGTTAGCAAATAAATTGGTTACTACAGTGGGCAGCCTCTGCTCGCTGCCGTGGTGGGCGAATGTAGAGGGTGTGCCTCAGAACAAGGGCACCAGAGCGCAGGAAGGCCGGAGCACATGACCCCTCTCCCCGCTTCTCTCATCGACTGGGGTGAGCTGGAGGGGCAGAGACTCCTCTGCCTTAGTGGGTGGGCTTGCTGACAGATGGGCATCCTTCTGCAGCTCGGAAGGAAGCATGGTGTAGCATCCTTTGTGTAGCATCCTTGCTGCCCATGCTCAGTGATAGTGCACTGAGCTGTCTGCCACATCTGGGCTGAAGACAGGGGGGGGGGGGGGTCAAGATGGACATCTTTACTGTTCAGATAGCCACCACATCTTCCGTTCCATTTCTCCATATGTCAGCCAGGGAGAAGGTTTCAAAGCAGAAGACTGCTTCCAAAACATTCTCCTGATTCAGGTCCTTGTTCGAGAGAGAGAGAGAGAGAGAGAGAGAGAGAGAGAGAGAGAGAGAGAGAGAGAAGGAAGAAGAAGAAGAAGAAGAAGAAGGAGGAGGAGGAGGAGGAGGAGGAGGAAGAGGAGGAGGAAGGGAGGGAGGGAGGGAGGGAGGGAGAGAGAGAGAGAGAGAGAGAGAGGAAATTCTTGCTTTGTCCATGCATGGTGTGGCCCTGTCTGTCTCCAGCTATTATTAGCTCCTTCATTCTCTGCGTGCAAACCACACTAGCATTATTTCATTTACCCCAAAGTCCCACATCGTTTGCAAATGTGGTCAGCTGTGCCTAGAATGCTCAGCCAATTCCCACCTGCAAGCCAACTCCAGAACTCCTACTCAGTTCTCCCAATTCAGTTCAAGCACCACTTCCTTGAGGAAGGCTTCCAGGGCGCTCTCCTCTCCCACAAGCTCTTTGTACATTACTTTGGGGTAGTAGTGATGTAGTCCTTTAAGTAGTCTTTCCTGGTGCCCATGTCTCATGGTAGAGAAAAGTCTCAAAACACACAATCATGCCTCACATCCAGTAGCTGGATGTGGTGTGTGTGTGTGTGTGTGTAGGACACACAGATGTGCATGTCTGATATTAGATGCAAGACTACTTGGCATCCTACATTTTTTGACTTCTAGAGATATTTTAATGAGATAACAAGCCGATTTTTCTTCTCAAGAATGGACTAGAGGGCCACAGCTGTCAACCTTATTTCTCTTAGGGACACTTTCCCAAGGGAACTTAGGTTGCTTCTGGATCCTCAGCATTTTGGGCTCACTGAGTCAGCAATTGAAAGGACTGAGCAGATGCCATAACAGGCTGCTCAGTCTTCTCTCAGAGATCAGGCCTCAATTTCAGTTTCCTGAGACTTGAGCAAGCAGTCTCTGGAAGGGCCATGAACAAAAGACATAGTCCTTGCAGTAGATCCCTTTCTGCACATACTCTGACTACTCAAGGTTCAGCCAGTTGCTTACTGTCTGGGACCCCTCACCAACTTAGAGCTACATGCATGGGTCAATGTGAATGTGTGAGGCCAGCCAGCCTCCATGACAGCTCAAGGACAGAGCCTGGGACTTGTCCAGGCTTGGCCCAAAATAACTGTAACCCCCAACTAACCCTAACCAATTAAAAGTTATTAACATGATCGCCACTCACATTTAACAATTCTAAGTCTGTTCCTATGAAGTCTGTAGACCTCAAGCCCCCTTTGCTTTAAAAACCCTGCCCCATTGCTACTCAGGGGGGTCTCTCCTGCTCTACTGCTGCATCAGATGGACGGAGAGTCCCAAGCTAACTTGAAACAATACAAAGACTCTTGACTTTTGCATGGATTCAGTCTCTTGGTGGTCTTTGGGGGACTCTGGGTACCACACAATGAAGTAGGCAGAAGACACAATGTCCACTGCAGATGTCATGACTGACACGGATCCGCTCAGACGGGGTGTGAAGCAGCTCTGCAACATCCCTCTGGCAGAGAGAAGGCATACATTCCACCACTTCTGGTTGGGATGCTCTGCATGTTGCCAGCAAAAGTGATCATCTAAACCAAATCCAGCCGACTAATTCTAAATATACATTTTATTTTCACCACAGAAAGGTGCACGGGCGAGTTCAACACGAAGGCCCATAACTTTATGAGCACTTGGGAGGCTAGGGCAGGAAGATGAAGAATTTGAGGCTAGCCTGAGCTGCATAGTGAGGTCTTGCCTCAAGAAATTAAATAAACAAAACAAAAAGAATGGGTTGCATACTCCAGAGTGTGGGTGGGGCTCGTTGACACAGCACTTATATGGCAGGCCGAAGGCCCTTGGTTTGACCCAGAGAGAGGGAGGGGATATAAGAACATATGAGAAAGAATTTCCCTGAGACTCCAGTCCCTTCTTCAACCAGCTCCCAGTGAAGAGGAAACTGTGGGGGTCTTGGCAAAGCAAACCCTTGTCAGTGTCTCAAAGGATGATGCCCTCCGAGTTCCTATTCCCCTGAAGAAACAGCTACATCCATGACTGCATTATGCCCCAGAAGCCTTGATGATAATGTCAAAATGGTCCAGAATTCCCCAGTGTGTTCAGAAACTAGACTTTTAAATAGATAAAAGGGGAGAGCGAGGAACCCCACATTTCCAAATTCCACGTGTCAATAAAGACAGTAAGTGCTGCCATTGAGGGGTGCCTAGGATGGGCTGGCGCAACAGGGAATCGCCAGTCACTTGTAAAGACTGCAAGGCCACAATGGGTCTATACACAGTTCCACTCACCGTGTCATAAAGGGATATTAGAGCGATGGAGAGGGCGTGGGGTGGGAGCGGTATTGGGAACCACCTGAGGTTTACGGGTCTTTGCTGTTCCAAGTGATATTCTTTGACAAAGACAAGATTAAGTGGAAACTCATTAAAGTATAGGCAATTCTGAAGGGAGAGGAGACGAGAATCGTTCCAAGGCTATTTGAGTTAGTGTCAAACATGAGAACAAGAAGTTAGTCAGGGAAGTAGGGAAGTGAGTTCAGGCAGACATTTTCACAATAGAGAATAAGCAAATTAAACCACCAAAGATAACAATCAAAGCTACCAATTTCACCAAGGGCGGGGGAGCATGAACATTTTCCGATTTGGTTCATTCGCATTCAATAGTCAAGAGTAATATATTTTTGTTCTCTGTGTTGAATGATTATGTGTGAGCAGTGTTAAAACAGGTTACAAAAGACTCTATAATGTCGGAGCGTTTAGAGGGGAGATTGTGAGTCAGGGCTTTTGGTCTCTGAGCTGGGCCTGCCAAAATAACACATTATTGTGCATCAGTAGTCAATCCTGATGAAACTCTTCAGACTGTAAGAATGGTCTTTCAGATACTAAATCCCACCTTACTTGTCTGGTGTACTAAAAATTAAACAGGAGACGGACAATTTGCTAATATATTAAAATACTGACTATAAGTAGATGTATATCAAAATGCTGACGACACTCGGCAGCTTGTCTCATTCAGATCTCAGTAACAGTGGTGCAGTCCAGAGGTCACTTAGGAAGTACCTGCTGTGTGCGAGGTACCGTTGGAAGTTTAGGGCCTGCCAATCAGATGCCTGGTGGACATTTGCTAACAGTGCATCGTTCATACTCCCAGTGAACTTGAATGGCACAGTAACATTGATTTTATAAAATGAGGAGAAAATGCTTTCTCGGGGACAGAGGAGCACCGTGAGGACTATTTTGGCTATACAGGCAGAGTGGTGACTGAGGCAGGCTTCGAGGTCAGTTTGAAACCCTCCTCCATGGCTGCCTCAGCCATCTGGACAAGTTCTCTGAGTTTCTTCGGCTGTAAAATGGGAGAAATAACACCTGTCCTCGGGCTTGGAGTCAGAATTCAAGTGAGTCGATGTCTACACAGCACAGGTTACTGTACAGAGTGAGGTCCCCGGGATGGCAGCTACAACTGGGGGTTAAAAGAACAAACCAGGGAAGGCTGTAGAGGTGGAAGCAGCCTGTCTGATGTGGGCTCCAGGCTGGAAGAGGGCTCTCACTGAGCTTGTGTCTCCTCATGGGTGACGTGGGGGCAATAACAGCGCCTACGGCAGAGTGCTGCGTGTAGTGTAAAGTTCAGCACAGTGATGAGCACTGAGCTCAGTAAGGACTAACTGTTGTTATAACCTGTTTCCATGGGAAACATCAGGCCTACATTCAACTGCTTTATTTTCCTTTGTTTTTACAGAGTGTTTAGAAAATGAACTGGCTTTTTTTTTCCACTCCTACTTTTTAAAATCTGTTGTCCGCATCCTTCTTCTGTGTTATTAAATAAATAGGGAATGTATGAAGAGACCCGTAGAGTCTCTCATTTGTGGGGTACATTAAATGTAGATTATCATGTACTTAGGCCCAGTAACAGCTCGAGGGAGGCAATCTGTTTGTTTTACTTGCCTTATTCCTTCCGATTATGATGGTAGCATGGGTGTTCTGGCAGGAAAGCATGATACTGAAAACATTTGGAAAGCTAGGGTTTTGTTTCAGTGTGGAAAATGCCAGACACATGTGAAGCCAGAGAGACAAACACAAGGAACTTCCATGTGGCTGTCGAGCAGCTCATGCCCTTCCCAGGCCCTGGGCATCACTCACACACCCGCTTCCTCTGGACCATATTAAAACTAACCGTGGCCATAAAATATTTTCCTCTGTCAATACTTTGGTATGTTCCTCTAAAGGTAAGGTCTCTTCTTTGACTTCTCTGTAACCTCATTATCGCAGCTATAAAATGATAGCCATTCCTAAATATCACCTGAGTATGAAGTCAGTATTGACACATCCTGACCTGCTTCCTCGTTTGGTTCATCCTGTTCAGAACCCAAGAACTCTAAGCTCTGCCTCGACTGGTGTGTCTCTGAAGTATTCTGAAGTCTGTAGGTCTGCTGAACTTCGGTGTGCTTGCTAACTTTTTCATTGACAAAATTATTTTCCTAATGAGCTTCTAGTAGAATATTCTGGATTTTCCCCCAACACATTCTTCTGTCCCCTGTGAACCCATGTAGCAAACTGTAGAGCCTTCATCAGAATTAGGCTCTGTCTTTTGGCAAGATGATTTCCATGAACATAACGGCGTGTGTAGTGTATGTGGCGACACTTCAGAAGGGTGCGTGTGCCTGGCTGTCGTCACTCTTCCTGTGACTTCACGGTTAATCAGTAGCTTCAGGTGTTGCGGTCTGGACTCATCAAAGAAGTCTCCCATTGGCCCCCAACCTAATGGCAGCAGCAGCCATTAGAGAAGGCTTTTATATCTATTATCTCATTAAGAGGTCTCCAAATAGTGTTCTATTTCTGCTGCCCTGCAGGCACTCATTAACTACGTGGAACTTTGCCTTCACAACTGCCTGGCTACCTTAAAGTATTATCAGGGAGGAAAAGGCCAGGGAAATGTTTGATTCTTTTTATTTTTACCAATTTCCAGACTAATTGAGTATTTGCCAAGCAGCTTCCAAAATTGCTAGTTGCCTCTTTAATCTTTACACACTTTGTGAGTTTCAGTATATGTAATGTATTTCAGCGCATGGCACTTGTTAGTTCTGACACTCAGATTGTTCTGTTTGGAACATGGTAGCCCTTATACATTTGTCCCTGTGCCTTTGGACCCAGTCTCCCTTGCTTTTCACGATGACAAGCTCTCCCAGCCTCACCCAGAACCAGACACCTCGATGATTCCTTTCGATAGAAGTTACATTCAGAGCACAATCTGGACACCAATTTGGTCAATGCTACTAGTCATTGCCAATGTCTCTGGAATACTGGATTTTAAAATACTTATCCACAAAAACAAGGATCAAGAGCTAGAAACCTTCTGTTATGAGTTACCTGAGTTTCTAATTTGATTTGCTGTCCCAGGTTAAAAAAAAAAAAAAAAAAAAAAAAAGCTTAATAATGTCAGACTATTGGAAAATTGCTTCCCCAAATGTCAATGATGCCATAACATGGTATAAGCGGGAAATAGTTGCCTTGAATCACCTAGAATGAGAGGCCTGGATCAGAGCTGTAGTGTGAAAACAGGGCAGATTCCAGGGGATCAAAGGCAGGAAAGAAGGGGCTGGAATACTCATTCTGCTGTTGACACTGCTCACCAGGATCGGCTCTACCCATGCACAGGAAGTGTGAGCGACATCTATGTGTAACTCATTGCAGCCCCCAGCATCTGAGCCTTCTGTCCACGACTTCGAGGGGCCTCCCATTTCTCACCCGCGCAGATCAGTGGCTCTCGGCATTGAACTTAGATAAAATGCAGGGCAACTCTGCAACACAATGGGAAGAAAGAAAGCCAAAAAACGTGGACTTTCCACCTGTGCTTTCTTGGAAACATCTTCCTAGCTCCTTCCCAAACATCACACTTCATGTCTGGGGAGGTCTTGTGGCAACTAAATGCCTTTCTCATGTGAAGTTATAGTGATAAGGGATAGCACCTTTGGACGATTTTATCAGGTTGACACATCATCATTTCACAAATTGTCGATTCAAATGTAAATAGTCCACAGAATCCCAAATCCGAGCATCTACCAGGGCGTCATCAGGAGCACTCGAGCTGCCTGGGCACTGAGACGGCACTGATGGAGTCAGACACTGGTTTGAAGGGACAGAGAATGTGGTGTGTATCAGTCAGGATGAGAAGAGCAGAGTGGGGGGGGGGGGAGAAGGGTTGGACCAGGCTGGCCCTGGGGAGGAAGCCCAGGGGAGGCTGGTTGAGGAGGGCAGTTGAGGGACGCTGGCCACCCCAAACAGACTCCATCTGTTCAATGCTGCTGAAATGTGTTTAAGGGAACCCAAGAGCTGAAGAGATCTGTGCCCTGAAGGTTCAAAATGAGTGTGACTCAGTGCTGTTCTTGAAGAGGTCACAGAGGAGGTTACTATAGGAGTCTGAAAAGCAAGGTCTGTGGCCAGGACACCAAAGTACTTAGGCCCGGGTAGACACTTTCTCTCCCCACTTCTCCATTTCTGAGGTCCATTTTTTTTTTACCCTCCCTCTTTACACACCACCGGGCCCACTCCAGAGAGAACTGAACTGTAGAGATCTTCAAATAAAATAGCTAACGTACAAGACAAAAGACTTAGGATGGCTTTCCTACCTCATCTCAGGAGGCTATATTCTTAGTGTTCTTGGGAGCAGGCTGCTATTCCACAGACAGCTGGGATGGACCCATGAGAGGCAAAACGATCAGCTCCGCAGATCAGCAATGGGGTCCAGACAGAAAGCTGAGTCAGCTGGTAACCTGCAGCCCACTGGGTGAGGCTCCCTTTGCTCACCTCAAGCCTCTGCTCTTGCCACTCCCTCCCCCCACAAAAGACCCCCAGATCCACAGCAAAGACCATGTCCCTCTTCCAGCAACCTTTCCTCTTTCCCATCCTCCCCGAACCCTGGCTTTCTCAGCCAGGTGATGCTGTGAAGGGTGAGGCTCCAGGGCCTGCACCTGTATACTGCATCATTTCCCTTTCTCAGCCGTCATCCTTTCTAAAGAACAAGCCAGCTGTCCTGTGGCAGGCACACCAGTGCCTCCTACAGGCCTCAGACCTTCCCACACTTTCTAGTGGCTTCCATTAGGCATGGTGTCTTCTCATTGCTCTCCTACCCCCACCCCCCAACAAAAAAACATCTGTGGTAGAGTTCTAGAAGACCTAGAATGTCCACATGCCTGCTGCAGGCCTCCCCCTGCAGATATGACTAGTCCAGCTCCTGTGTCAGACAGGGCAGCTCTAAGTTGCCCCTCACAGCCTCCCGAGGGATGCGGTTACGCTTGAAAGCTGGCTTAACGATGTTCCTTCATTGGCTGTCCTTCCAGGCTCTGTATCACCTCCCTATTTCTTGTCCCCCTGTACTACCCTGCTAATATGGTCCCTGTATCTTCAAAGAAATACTTGTATTCCTTATCTAGGTTTGTTTCTGGGGAATCCAAATCAAGATGGCTTCCATGAGTCCATGTGTCTTAACAAAGCCCCTGAGTTTTGAGGCCCAGTAGACACATTTCAGGGCCTGTCTTCATCTCTGGCTGACGTGGCCATTGGCGACCACCTTCTCTTTCATGATATACCCTATGACACTGTGTGTTCTTGATCTTTGTTCCTCTGGCCATTCATTTACAATCACATTTATGGGCTTGTTCTTATTTGCCTTTGTTGGGATGTAATCCACATGCCATTCATCCATTTCTGGTGAACTACCATCATAGCGTCAATTTTATTACATGACATCATCCCATTTATGCCAGACATTGAATTCAGAATCTTATACAGACTAAGCAAGTCCCTTCCAGCCTGAAATCTTCATTTCTTTTTTTATGAATTTATTTTTAATTGTGTGTGTGTGTGTGTGTGTGTGTGTGTGTGTGTGTTGTGCATGCACACACATATGAGTGCTGGTATACTCTCAGAGGCCAGAGGGCTCAGATTCCCTGGACTGGAATTACTGGCCGTTGTAAGGTGCCTAACCTGGGTGCCAGGAACCAAATTCAACTCTGCAAGAGCAGCATAAGCTCTTTATGGCCGAGCCATCTCGGCCACCCCAAAGTTGTCATTCTTATAAGCAATCGGGGTATTAAATGAGGAAGCAAGTGGAGAAGCCAATACAGGGGCAGTGGAAAAGCCATGATACCAACATGGCAGAGCAGACTGTGGGTGGGTTGGGTCAGGGGGCAGACATCATTTACTCTGTGTCAGGAAAAGTCTTTCTTAGGAGGAGACAGTGGAGCTGAGCCCTACATGGTAAGAGAGAGAGAGAGAGAGAGAGAGAGAGAGAGAGAGAGAGAGAGAGAGAGAGAGAGAGAGAGAGAGAGCCAGCAGAGGGCTATATCAGGGCTCTCTAGGCAGAGGGATGCCAAGAGAAGTGTGAGTTCTATGTCCCCGAAGCTCAAGGACGCCAACATGGTCGGCATGTGAGGATTCATGGGAGAGCAGCAGGGCTGGGGGCTGAGAGGCGAGAAGGCTGTTCTTTCCAAAGACGGGGAAAAGAAGGATGGACCTGATTCCTGGGGTTACCCCCCTGGGTTCCTGGGGTTACCCCCTGAGTTCCCGGAGTTACCCCCCTGAACAGTCAACAAACCAGAAGCATGTGAGCATCCTCAAAAGTGGAAGTAAAAGCCCCTCACAGCCCCCTCCGTACACACAATTACAGCTCTTCTCACATAGTAGTGAAAAGTCCCTAGACCAGGAAGAGCTAGTAAATGAAAGAACTGGCGTGAACCATTATTCTGTTTCAAATAGAAAAATAAAACCCAAAGCAGCGCTACAAGGTGACAATTTACGGTGCTGGAAATGTCTTCCGAAGTCTTTTTTAGAGTTTTGTGTTGACTGTTTATGGAAGGTGTAAAATTCTTATAATGCCAGTGTTTTATGAAGAGCAAAGTCGGCAACTCCTTTTAGCCTGATCTCTGCTCTCAGGAAATGTGGTTTTTCTTTTATTTATTCATATTGTTTCCAGTCCATCAAAAATAGACGAGATGTAACAGGACAGTCCATTTGTACCATTCTGTTTGGAGGTAACTGCCAGAAGCACTTCATGACTGTCAGTGTCCCACCAACTCGGCTCCCAAGTGCTCCTCCACATTCAGAAGTGCTCCTCCACATTCAGAAGTGCTCCCTTCCTGGCTTGGAGCTCAGTTTTGTAATCTGCTCCCATTTCCACCGTGCTGGGAGAAGCGGCCCTTTAAAATTCAGTGCTATGCAAAGGGCAAGAAGAGGGGTGGGAAGGATCTATACAGAAGCCCCCAAAGAAAGGGGGAGGCACAGACACACACACACACCCCACCCCACCCCCGTTTAAGGATGAGCTCTGTGAAAGGACTAGGAAAGGCTCGCTTTTCCAGATCTGCAGACCTGCAGAACCATATGCATGCATTAATTAAGGCTGTGGGAAGGAGGAGGAGGGACCCAGAAAATAACAAAGCTGCAGTGTATGCATGCAATGATTTTTCATTCTGTTTCGCTTCAGCTCTGCCCCTGCAACAGAGGATCTAATCAATCTGCCGGCTATTAAGTTTGTTAATTGATAATGCATACTAATTAGGCTGTGCACAGTTACTTAAGAGACTCTGCTAAGGTGATTGTAGGCACAAGTCCAAATGGAGTTTAAAGTATTCTGTGTGAGGTTAAAACCCATCAACCAGAATAGATGGATTTTATATTATAACAGAAGGCACAACATCCCCGTAAGTATTTAATGTATTGCACAGTTATCCATTATTACATATTTTAACTCTACACAATAATTAAAAATGTAGAAACAGCTACTAAAAACTATAACTAAGTCACACTAGTGAGGGCGTGAGGAAATGTCAGCGAGAGAGCTATTTTCTCATCAAAGTAAATGTTTAATTTTCTCATTTGTATTTGGGAATGGTCAGGGGGAGCAAGAGCGGAAGCTGTGTGAGCAGCAAAGCTTATTGAGCTGTGTGGCCACCAGAGGCCCCCGGCAGCCCTGTGTGTCAGGTGGTGGCGGCCATGTTTCCAAGGTCAGCCCTCCAGAGGCTGCCTGGCTGACCCATAGAAACACATTACCTGGGAGCTCAAGGTCGAAACTTGTTTATCAACCATAAAATTGGCTGCTGGTCATACTGTTGGTACCTTTTCTTTGAAGGGCTGTTACTTTGGGGATGGACTGAAGAGGACACCAGGCATCCAGCAATGTCCATTGAGAGGATGTTCTCCAAGAAGGTGGCTTAGTTCGCTCTTTATTTGGGGATGGACTGAGAAGGACACCAGGCATCATGCCAAGGTCCTTTGTTCTCCAGGAGTGTGGCTGATCCCTCTCTGTATCCCAAACAAATCCATTCTGGTTTGGCCTCTAGAGATGTGTCTAGGGGGTCAAAAGAGATTTCTTCAGATCTGTATGTTGTCTCCTGGGGGTTCTGGTGAATTTCTTAGAAGTTCGGGTGGGTCAAGGACCAACCGCTGGCTCAGATATCACACCACAAAGAAAACTTGAGAAAGTCAACATTCCCTCTGATATCCTGAAATCTCCATATTCTTCTGGAAGGTTCAGACTCACTTCACAGCCTCCTTAGTCATTCAGACAGTAGATGTCTCTGGAACCGATTCTAAGTTATAGGTACCAGGCTCTGTATTGGGAACACCTTAACCAAACAGATGGGTGGAGTCCCTTCCCCTCATATAGTCCAGAAGCCAGCACAACTAGCAGATGTTGCCAGCATGTCCTTCCTTCCTTCCCTCCTTCCTTCCTTCCCTCCCTCCCTTCCTCCTTCCTTCCTTCCTTCCTTCCTTCCTTCCTTCCTTCCTTCCTTCCTTCCTCCCTCCCTCCCTCCCTCCCTCCCTCCCTTTCCCTCCCTCCCTTCTTTCCTTCCCCTTGAACTTCTGATTTTCCTTCCTCCACCTCTGAGTGCTAGAACTACAGGCATATGTCATCATGCCTGACTTATGTGGTGCTGGGAATCAAACCCAGGGTCCTGTGCACCCTTGAGCTACATCCCCGGCCTCCAGAAGAAGAGGCTTTCTAAGACTGAATATTGTCCCAGTTAACGGAAAACTGCTGATTCTCCCAGACTGAAGTCCAAATCCCTCAGATGACGGCATGGCTTTCCAGCTTTAGCTCTTGGGGGGGTCCTCTTTTCAAAAAACATAGTTTTGAGAAACTTCTAGATTCCAAGTGTTGTACAAAGTGCCGTATATACTTCAGAAAACCAGACAAACACAGTCCCAACTACCGGGCAGACTTGAGCCAAAAATTTGTCCACAAGTTTGGATTCAAGGTCATTTGATCCCCAGAGCTTCTGGGTAGAAGTATAAAATGGCAATTTGTTTTGTTCCAAAAATGGTGTTACTATGGAATTATGGGCAAATGTTTTTAATCTTTTTAAAACAAACATGGAAGGTGCCATTTTTAAAAATTCAAATAGGCTTCTCTACAAACTAGTATTTTAAAAGTAAGGGTAGCCCAGGCTGGAGAGGTGGCTTAGCTGTTCAAGGCTAGAATCACAACTGGAATATAAACATCAGAGTGGGAAATAACCCTCCCCAGAAGCCACTGAGCTGAGGGAGGAGTCTCCTTTGTTTTTATTCTGTAGGCAAACCTAGAGTTCCCACAAACAGGAATTTGGATGCTGGCAGGAGGCAGTGGTGTGGGTAGTGTGCATTTAATTAGCAAATGAATAGTGTTCCTATGGTGTGACCATTGAGCCCAGAGCTGATCCATACCGCTTTGTTTTAGCTATTTTGTGATGACTGGGTTCAATGAGTCTGTGTAGGGAAAACTAACTTCTGAATAGTCGATTGAAAGAAAAAAAAGATAACCAAAGGGTTACTGCGCTTTTGAGCTAAACACTCTTGGGCACACAGTGTAACACAGGACCAGGGTTAATAAGGATACTTTGAGACGGAATAAGCCATTTCCAAGAACAATTCATACAAACAGGAAATCCGGGTAGTCTGTGCAGAGATTTGAAAATTACTCTCCACAGCAGCATTATGTAAATGCAATCATTAGTCTTTAAGATCAGAGAGGTAGTTCTTGTGAGCATGTGGAATGAGTGGCAGAGGCTTTATCTACTCTTCTTGAACCAGATGATGAAATTAAATTAAAATTTCTTAGGCAATTAAAAACTACAACTACAACTATTTTTCTTCCTCACTAAAGAACAATAACAATGTCTTATAGTTTGATATATTGATGCTATTGTTTGGAAAGTGAATAATTTTCTAAAACAGATTTAAAAATAGATCCCAGGTGGAGGACACAGAAATAAAATGCACAAACCTTAGGTGTGTAACATTGGTCATTGGGGAACAGTTATTTTCTAGACTTTCACCATAGTGAACCTCTTACCCCTTCATTGTACCACTCTTTACTTGTATGTATGAATTGAGAGGAAAATTATAGTATTCTTTTCCTGTAAGGTTCTTAATATCTATCAGACAGGATGTGTTTACTGCTGTGTGGGGGCCCACAGAGGCTCCTTAGTAAGACCTTACTCAAGGTCAGGGAATCTGAGCTTGCTTTGCCCAGCAGGCCTGCAAAGTAGGATGACTTGGCCAAGGGTGTGGGTAACAGGTGTTCTGAAGGGTTTACACTTGTTGGTATTTTATACCCCAACCTTGGAAGGGGGAGGCCTTTTGCCCCTCTGCTTGCTGATGTTTAAAAGGCCCATCATGAATAAAGTCTGGGCAACTGAGTATTGACTCAGGACCCTCCCGAAGCTATCCTGTGTCTCTGTCTTTCTCATCTAGGCCTATATTTCTATCTAATACTTCCTCGTTCCTCTCTCCTCCCCCCAAGAACCCTTCCATAGGTGGGAGATGGTCTCCCACAGTCCCCCACACTGCTGTGGCCAATGATCCTAAATTCTTGGTGAGGTAGCTAACATGACATTTGATTTTGTTATTATTTTTGCTATTCCTATTATAGTAAGGGTTGGCAGGGAGACCACTCTACACTGTCTTTCAGGGACTTGGGCTCCTTGTATTTAGTGACTTTCTCTTCCTTCAGGGCTTGAGGGTGTGCCATTTGATCTGTGTGCTTAGCTCAAGGACTGGTTGTTATCCATGAGCTAGAATTGATATATGGGCAGAAGCCATTGCCTGGATATACCTGGCTTGGTGAATCCCGGGAAGATCGTCTAGCTGAGGAGTCGAGGAGGAAGGAGGGTGGTCAACAACTAGACGCTGCTACATGGATGACCCAAAGAGTATCTCAAGAGAATGATGTGTGACCAAAGGTAGCAGGTCTTTCCCACACTTGGAAGCACCGAGACTGCCACCAAAGCCACACTGTATGAGCTATCACCTTGGAGATGCTTCTGAGGGAAAATCTGGTCTGGATGATGGGGTTTGCACAAGCCCACCCAGGGTTTTCACAAGCCCACCCAGGGTTTGCACAAGTCCACCCAGGGTTTGCACAAGTCTACCCAGGGTTTGCACAAGTCCACCCAGGGTTTGCACAAGTCCACCCAGGGTTTGCACAAGTCCATCCAGGGTTTGCACAAGTCCACCCAGGGTTTGCACAAGTCCACCCAGGGTTTTCACAAGTCCACCCAGGGTTTTCACAAGTCCACCCAGGGTTTCCACAAGTCCATCCAGGGTTTCCACAAGTCCATCCAGGGTTTCCACAAGTCCATCCAGGGTTTCCACAAGTCCATCCAGGGTTTGCACAAGTCCACCCAGGGTTTCCACAAGTCCATCCAGGGTTTTCACAAGCCCACCCAGGGTTTTCACAAGTCCACCCAGGGTTTTCACAAGTCCACCCAGGGTTTGCACAAGTCCATCTTGTAAGAATTCCAAGGAATCGCTCATGCTGTGACATAGCAATGTGCTGGGTCAGCCCTGTCTCATTCTCTTCTGAGCCCAAGGACAGTGCTGTTCACAATCATTCTGTCTGTCCGAGCCTTCTTCGACTGCCCCTGATATATGCAGATACTGCCTTTGACCCACTGCTCTGTCAACAACCCATCAATACGACATTTTCCTGAATATCGACACCCTCAGTTGAGGGTCAGAAGATGCAGTTAAATGGCTCCCTGGTGACTGGGAGAACTGTAGACGCTAACTGGTCTACAAAGTGGTCTAACGTCTTTCGTAAGTTTTGAGGGACACTGGCTAGGCCCAGATCACAAGCTGTCTTAGGGTTTCTATTGTTGGGGAGGAAAGGGTTTATTTGGCTTACACTTCAGCATTGCTGCTCATTGCTGTGGGATGGTCTGTATGTCAAATGTGTTGCTGATTGATCAATGAATAAATCACTGATTGGCAGTGGCCAGGCAGGAAGTATAGGCGGGACTAACAGAGAGGAAAATTGAGAGAACAGGAAGCTGGGGGGGGAGACACTGCCAGCCGCCATCAGGACAAGGAAGATGTAAAGTAGCGGTAAGCCACAAGCCACGTGGCAAGGTATAGATTAATAGAAATGGATTAATTTAAGCTGTAAGAACAGTTAGCAAGAAGCCTGCCACGGCCATACAGTTTGTAACCAAAATAAGTCTCTGTGTTTACTTGATCGGATTTGAGCGGCTTGGGACTGGCAGGTGAGAGAGATTTGCCCTGACTGTGGGCCAGGCAGGAAAACTCTAGCTACAGCTCATCACTGAAGGAAGTCAGGACAGGAACTCAAACAGGGCAGCATCCTGTTTAGCAGGAGCTGATGCAGAGACCATGGAGGGGAGCTGCTTACTGGCCTGCTTCCCATGACTTGCTCAGCCTGCTTTCTTGTAGAACCCAGGACCAGCAGCCCAGGGACAGCACCACCCACCATGGGCTGGGCCCTTCCCCACTGATCACTAATTGAGAAAATGTCTTACAGCTGGATCCTGTGGAGGCATTTCCTCAACTGAGGCTCCTTCCTCTGATGACTCTAGCTTGTATCCAGTTGACCCACAGAACCAGACAGTACACCAGCCCATGTACAGTTGCTTCATAAGAAACATTAGGTTTTACCCTGGGGATGGTGGCATGAATCAGTAATCTCAACATCCAGGAGCCTGGGACAGGAAGATTGAAAGTTTGAGGCCAGCAGCCTGGGTACCTAGCCAGAAGGGCTCAAGAAACAGAAGGAAGAGGAGGAGGAGGAGGAAGAAGAGGAAGAAACTGCTTTATAAACATTTATTAAATGAGAAAGCAATTATTTTCTTTACTGTAAAATCTACCAGTTGAATTCACTTAATGGTAAACTTCTCCAATGGTAGTCAAGTGTTAACTGATTTAAAAAATCCTAGATACTGCTAAAAAAAAGTCATGTGGCTCCCGAGTAGTGCCTATGCCACACACGGGGTGCTGAGGAACGGAAACACCAATGCAGCCTGCTAGAGAGGCTGCTTTTTCTTTATTCCCAACCACAGACAGCTGTGTCAGAGTATTTTGACATATTACCATATTTTTATAATTATTTATCACATATAAAGTCATTATTGTGCAAGTTGGTGTAGCAGAAATTAATTTTTTTAAATTTGGAAGCTGGATTTTTTGTTGTTGTTGTTTTGATTTGGTTTTTGTTTTTTCAAGACAGGGTTTCTGTGTGTAGTCCTGTCTGGCTTAGAACTCACAGAGATCTGCCTGCCTCTGCTCCCCAAGTGCTGGGATTAACAGCATGCACCACCACACCTGGTGCGGAAGCTGTTTTTTAAAAATAAAATTTATTCTAAAACAAACAAACCTGCAAAAAATATTTTAAAAATCATATATCAAAATTAACCAGACCTAAAGTCTGTAAATTTTATGTTCTAAGTAGAAAAGCTAAGTAAACATATACAAATTTAATACCTTATTTACTCCCAAATTGAGCTAGCTTAAATGAGCCAGAAAAAAAAAAGAAAAGAAAGAAAGAAAAGGAAACTTTTGGGTGATCTGTCAATTAATAGGCAGATAAAAGAAACATTGTTGACTCTCAGCTCGTTTCTAGTGTCAATTAAATTATGTTCATTTTACATTTTAAAAATGAAAATGAATGAGTCTCACTTTTATGAAGTATAAAATATTAACTCAAATTATTCCAAACTGATACTTGTTGTCTAGTGGGCTGAAAGGAACAGAAATGACTTCCTGAGCTGATGACTGGAGATTTGGGGCCGCGGTATCTGAGTTAGTCTGGATAGCATCTGTCTGTGAGTAACCTCAGCCTGGTGTTAAACAACCCCGGGGCTAAGTGGTTCCTACCTACCATGGATAGGGGTGCTCCCTCACTCTTTTGGGGTGCTCCCTCACTCTTTCGGGGTGCTCCCTCACTCTTTCTGACCCTCCATTCCTAGCATGAACTTTGCACATTCTCTAGTGAAAATGTGATTCTAGGTGTTGTCTACATTCGGAGGAAGAGGAAAGACTGGAGAAACTTTTTTAAAAGCCTCTCTGGGAAGGGGGGTGGCGTGTGTGTGTGTGTGTGTGTGTGTGTGTGTGTGTGTGTGTGTGTGTGATACCGGCCAATTCTTCTGCTCTTCAGATACCACCTGGGTATCTAACATATCAATTTTAATACTAACTACCTGAAGTTAAAACACTGACTACCTGGAGTTAGCATGGCCTTCACAATAAAGGGTTCCATCGCACAGATCCCACACATATATACAGATGTCAACCACACACAGTAGGTCTACAAGTCAATCCATACTTCTTTCCAAGTTGACTACTGGATTAAAGGTCCTCAAGACCCCAAATGATAACTTGGCTGTCACGGCTCACAGAATCAGAGAGGCACATTTATTGTTGATTATAAAGGACATAATAAAAAACACAGACAAAGAGACATGGGCAGGAATTGGCGAGGTTCCGTGTATAGGACCTTCTGTCTCTGCAGAGCTGGGGTACGCATCCTTCCTGCTACATAAACACACTGTTCATTCTGGGAGCCCCCTGAAGCCCATTTTAAAGGAGTTTTTTTTTTTTTTTTTTTTTTGGTTTTTTGAGACAGGGTTTTTCTGTGTAGCTTTGCGCCTTTCCTGGATCTCGCGCTGTAGACCAGGCTGGCCTCGAACTCACAGAGATCTGCCTGCCTCTGCCTCCCGAGTGCTGGGATTAAAGGCATGCGCCACCACCGCCCGGCTTAAAGGCGTTTTTACGAAGGTTTCCTCACTCACGTAGGGAGGCTGACCATTAGTACAGTCTCCAGTCCCACAGGAAGGGTGGGGCTGACACGGAAGATCCCAATCTTCTGTGACTTGGTTTTTCTCATGACCATGAAGCCTTTAGGGGATCACCAAGTCACCTTACTGGAGGAACAACAAATCATAATCACGAAGGAATTTCAAAAGGGTGCTGGAGCTCCATGGCAGGGACTGGAGTCGAAGGCCTAACATCAGAACAAAACAAATTCTCCTGACATCCCTACTATCACTTAGAAAAATGGGTTGAGCGAGGAGTGGTGTGCAAGGGCCAGGAGTGAAAATCAAGTTAACATGGATCTGTTGTCACAGTGCCCCACTGAGGGCTGAGACTCTTACTTCACTCTCAAAGCTTTCATCTCCCAAAACCTAGACCCAAAGAAGGAAATGATGATGTTTCTAGAAATTTCTTTTTAGGTCAAGTAGAAACAAGACTTCAGAATTAATATCTCCCCTAAAATTTCTGAGTGTGGCCTTGATAATGTCAGTCCTCAGCCCCACCTAAGGAAAGGAAACATTGTCTACACATTGAGCTGCCTGCTCTGCTCCCAGACCGTCCCACAATGCACAGGGATTTTTGGTGTGTCGTTGGCCTAGAGGAGCTTCCTTGATGGGAACACCAGCCATCCCCGCTTTTAAACTTGAAGGGAGCAGCACAAAGCTCACCCTTTTCCCCGCTGGCCACACAGCTTACATTTTATCAAGAGTTTATATGGGAGTGGCCCATTAATCAGACCTCCTTTAAATGACAGAAAATCCATTTTCTCCTGAGACATGAGCCTAGATTTTGCCCAACTTGCAGTTCCCCTAAACTGGACCCAGTAGCAGAAAAAAAAAAATTACCTACAAGTGACAAAGAGGATCACAGCTTCCCAGAGCCTCAGATCTACCTGCCAGAGAGACCTGAGTCTTATTCCTGCTGCTCAGGGAGAGCTGAGCCTCCTGCTTAAGGCTTCCCAGAGCCTCGGATCTACTTGCCAGAGAGACCTAAGTCTTGTTCCTGCTGCTCAGGGAGAGCTGAGCCTCCTGCCTAAGGCTTCCCAGAGCCTGCTGCCTACGGCCCAAGAGAGTCATCTAGACAGAGATCGTTGTGAGCCAGCAATGTCTAGCCTCGGTACTGCTCTATGGGAGGGGTCTCCTCTAACCCTCGATTGGGCGTCTACCAACCTGAATTTAATAGTCTTTTTTTTCTCCATCTTTCTTTTTCCCTCCCCCTCCTATTCCATCTTTCCTTCTTCTGTTTGTTTGTTAGGCTGTGGATCAAACCTAAAATCTCTCATATGCCAGGCAAGCACTCAACCATCCCTAGCATCTGTCTTTTCTTCCTTAAGAAGAGATGTACCAATTGTGTCAATTCAGAAAACATCAAACCTGGATCTGCTTCTGAACGAGGATGTTATTAACATACACAATGCTAGGATCATGAAGACACTCTAGGCTGCCCTCAGCCTAGGGCTGGAAGAGGCATTGTCCTAGGTTTTGGAAAATGCCTCATGTGTCGCCCACTTCTTTTTATCACTTTTACCAGCTTCTGCTGAACATTCAGTAGAGAAAACGTATGACACGGAAATAACATCATTAATTTAAACAACTCTTTTTTCTTGAAGAGTTTTTGGAAAAGTTGACAAATTATATCTCCTGAAGATTAAATGTTAGGTTTAGCTGCAATGGTTCGGTAATGGGGACAGACATCAGGATACTGTATGCCGGGACCTAAATCGCTTCTGTCATTCAATCCTAAAGGTTGAGCCAAAAGGTCACAAAAGGACCTTAGTCAGATCACACATCAGCTTAGCATAGTGACTTTAGTGGTATGGACATCTGGGCCCTTAGAACTGGATAAAGGCCACCAACTCATTTGACAAAAGCCACTGAACATCTGTCAGTATGGAAATCAGCACTTCTAGCTGACCCCGAATGGGAGTTCAGTGGCAGCGGTACGATGAAAGGCATCCCCTCTGTCATCCAGAGGAGCAGGTGCCATCCAGAGCTGTCCCACCGAGAGGCGGTGCTCTCGAAAACGTGTCTACCTGGTGCAAATGTGAGCAGCATGGAGGATGCGATGTCTTCCTCCAGTGCTGCTCTCCAATCTGCTGTAAGATGTACCCAGGCTGGCTGTGCTGACCCCTGCCTGTGATCCCAGCATTTGGGTGGCGGAGGGAGGCAGGGGGATCAACAATTCAAAGTTATTCTCAGTTACACGTGAGCCTGTCTCAAAGCTAAACAAAACACAAAAGAGTAACAACACTGAACACGTCTGTGAGGTTTGGGCGCGGACACAGTCTCATCCTTGAGAGATCCTGTATGGGTGAGAAGAAGGTCCCAGGAAAGGAGGACCAGAGCACGGACGTTGCTGAACCCGGGGTTCAAAGCAGCTGCTGTATAACACATGGTATGGGCGTGCTTTAATATTAATAAACAGTATAGCAGGACCTATGCAAGCCGCTTGAACCAGCCTTGGATAGAGATACAAAATTCCAAAGAGGATAGTCACTCTCCCCACATATACACAAAGCTCTGAGCTCAAATAGTCTAGTTGCAATTGCTCTCTCTCTCTCTCTCTCTCTCTCTCTCTCTCTCTCTCTCTCTCTCTCTCTCTCTCTCTCTGTGAGTGTGAGTGTTATTTCAGAGTTCAGCAGTGTTATTAGCTGGTATGCAATTAACACTTATTAACATCCTTATGAGTATAATGTATTTAGATCCAGGCAAGAGGTGGCCTTACTGTGGGGCCTGACTAGCTAAGAAATGCTGGGAACCAGCTGCTCAGGGCTGAGAGTGTACACCCAATGCCTGACTTACCAATTCACGTGTCTTAACACTTGTCAAGCCCCAGGAAACATTTAGCTTGGCCTCATCCCAGCGCTGAGCACACTGGGTTGTACCACCTTCGCCTTTAGAGGTGGACACTGTTTTTTAACGTAAGGGGGATGTTAGTGGCTGAAACGCTTAGGTAAAGGAAATGAAAAATTAATAAACTTGTCTGATCCTTCCTGCCATGAATGCAATGGACTTGGGCATGGTGGTGCACTGTTTCCCAGGAGCACTGGACATGCAGACTCTTGTTTCCTCTTGCTCCAGGTGAGTGCCAATCTCTGACTCACATGTGAGCCCCGCATTGGCAACAGTTAGAACCTGTGGGTTAGAAACAATTTGAGGGATGAACTAATTCATGTTATTCTTGTTTGTTTGTTTGTTTTCCAGACAGGGTTTCTCTGTGTAGCCCTGGCTATCCTGGAACTCACTTTGTAGACCAGGCTGGCCTTGAACTCATAGAGATCCACCTGCCTCTGCCTCCAGAGTGCTGGGATTAAGGGTGTACACCACCACCGCCTGACGATATTATTCTTAAACACATGTGTATTTTAAATTTTGCTATAATTTAGGCTTCCTTATAAGTTAAAGAAATTCCTTTGAATTTTAGAAGAGAAATAAATTTTGAAAAATACGCAAGCAGTATTATTTTTACTTGAATTTTTAAATGTTAAGAAAGCCATTGGGATGTCCATTCTCCTTATACAATTATATTCTATAGTCTAGTCATTTAAGTTTTTACTGTTGATAGAATACAAGTTATGTTTAAACATGGATTATTACAGTACCTTCAGCAATTAAGTTGTAATAAAAGGAAGGAATCTCAATTCTTTATGAATTTAATTTGTTACACAGTGAAATATCACCAGCCTTCCAATGGGATATTCCAATTTTCATAGTAACAGCTAGATCTAGCAGTCTTTGATAGTTATATTTTATATGACTTTCAGTCATACAAAGGTTGGATTTTGGTACATTATTTTCACCTTTTCATTGTAGCATTGTTGCCAAGGTAGAAAAAAGATCACAATTTTATTTAAGTTATTAGATTCCTTTATAACTAGCAAAAACACAAAAGTATGGGTTTTCACTAGCACTGCTCTGTTGGGGCTTACAAAACATAACCATAGCCCCAATCAAGGTATTATATTTTTTATATTAAAATAGAGAGGAAGAGATTTTAGGAAGAGAGAGGGGAAGAGGGAAGAGGAGGGGGGGGAGGAGATTGAGGTGGCATTCCAATGTAAGGAGATTTTTTTTTTAATTAAAACTTTTTTCTGCAATTGTATTTATATTTTTTTTGTTTAAGTTTGCCTTCATATACGTCTGGCACCACATGCATGCCATGCCTGCAGAGGCCAGAAGATGGCTTCGGGTCCCCTGGAACTGGAGTTAGAGACTGTTTTGAGTGGCCATGCAGGTTCTAGGAATTGAACCCAGGTCCTCTGGAAGAGCAGCCAGTGCTCTTAACCTCTGATCCGCCTCTCCAGCCCTTGTGTGATGGAATTTTGAAGTGTTTGTCAGTAGCATTTGGTCTCTGCTTCTAGAATTTTCTCCGTGCTTGGCTGGGATGAACCCTTTTGACTTTTTATCCTTACACCCTGCCTTACATCCCCCTCTGGCCACATCAGGTGCCACGGAAGAGAACAAGAGATGGCAGGTGTTGTGGGAGCTTCAAGTGGGAGCTGCCGTGGGAGGACACGAATACAAGAGAAATTTTGTACTTTTTGTTAAAAGAAAACAAACAAACAAAAATCCCTGATCACATGGAGAATGAATTAGAAACACATCATAGCCAAGCTGTTTCTAAAGACTAATCCGACACTTTAGGGACTATCACATGCAGTTTGAAATCATGGTCAAGGCACCTGGAATCATAATATCCTTTTGGTGGCAAATGTCATACTACGTTTTTAGGGCATTACGTCAATTTAGTATTTCACGAATTATTAATAATGCCTCATTACATAAAATTATTACTAAACTGGCAATTAAGTGGATGTGAAGGATCCATATGCTAAACTGCTCATAACATTTCAATTACAAATTTCACATCAGATGTCTTCTAGTGTACATTAACAACGATATCGAGCAACCTCCTGGCCAGAACCACAGTTCTGCTTTGCAGCATGGGGTATTGGTGTGAAGTTGTTTTCCTGGTTTTAGGGAACGGAGAAATGGAGGTAACAGCCAGATCTCTCTCCGGCAGCAGCAGAGCATTGGTGAATGCTGCCATTAACTCTCAATATGGAAAGCCTGTGGGTGCCGTCTAGGCTTCTTGGTTGACCGGAGAGCCCTTTATTCCCTTTTTACTTCAGTTTTCCCTCCAAAGGAACAAGCAACCAACCAGATGGTAGAAGTTTTACTGTTTCTGGGTGTGTGTTCCACACTCACGCTCACTCGTTCACTTTCATTCCTCACCAACTCTGCCTTGGTTGTTTATAAATGCAAGTGATGCAGTGATGCAGTCTTTCTGCCTGGGGACCATCCTCCAACACAAAAGCAAATGACACCTTAAAAGGGCTGTCCCGGGTCATTCCAGGGTGACTATTACTGGATTCAGCAATAGTTCTTTTGTTATGTTCAGTTCATTCTTTTGTTATGACATGGTTTGGGGTCTAAATGGTGTAAGTGGAGTAGTGGGGGGTGAGCCTTTGAAGGTTTTCAACCAGCCCTGAGTCCAGCCTAGTCTTTAATTCAGCCTACTCAGGATGACCAGTCATTTCCCACTCCCACTAACCCTGCTGTTCCTGCTTCCATTCCTTCCCTGCCATGGTGAGCTGAAATCTCTTGAAACTGTGAGCCAAAAGGATTCCTTTATCTCTTAACTTGTTTCTGTTAAGTTACTTTTGTTATGGTGACAATAAAAGCAGCAGATCCCAGTGGTAGGGTCTTTAGGATTCGGGAAAGGTGGCTCTAG
Source organism: Peromyscus californicus insignis (assembly GCF_007827085.1). Lineage (NCBI taxonomy): Eukaryota > Metazoa > Chordata > Mammalia > Rodentia > Cricetidae > Peromyscus > Peromyscus californicus. Next base: position 59,034,632 of record NW_026294480.1, on the reverse strand, counting down.
CTGTTAAGCCAATGGGTAAGGACTTGTTCCCTGGATTCCTTTAGCTCATCTCTCTGATGCAGCTTCTTAAGGAAGGTAATTCGCTTCCCTCACAACACACTGTGGCAACATAGTGACCACCACCAGCCAGGTCTTAGGCCACTCCCTCATCCTGTGTACAACATCTTACAGGTGGTTGCTCATTTGCAAATGATATAATTCTAACCCAAATAAATGTTTTAGAGGAATTTCAACATACTCATTTATAACTACATTTTCACTTGCCTTGGAGGGAAGGCTATATATAGCCTTTTCTGGTCAGATTACACCCTGCTCAGTTTGCAAAAACTAGAGACATTTAACCAATGGCCATAGGTTGTATTTCATTCATCAACCACTTGCTGAGCCTTAAGATAAAAAATACTTTTGGTCCTCAAAGGATTCATGGTCTAGAGGTCTAGAGTGATGTTGGGTTCCTATACTATGAACTTAAGATTTGATACCAATTGTACATTCAAAATACAATGAAGAGATGGTCAGTCCACTGGGATAAAGGTAAGAACTGAAAATTGATCTACCTGGGTTGGACAAAATGTTCTTAGCTTAAGTGATGAAGAATGGAGTATTTACCTAATGAAGACAAAGGAACAGTAAGGCCCATTCGAGGGTAAGTTCAGATTGATGTCAGCCTGAAGAACTGAGGCTAGAGCAAGGAATTAAAATTTTTCTCATTATTTTTTTAACTTAAAACCACACTGTGTAATTAATTAATTCCAGCACTTGGAAGGCAGAGTCAGGTGGATCTCTCTGAATTTGAGGGCAGCCTGGCCTACAGAGAGAGTTCCAAGACAGCCAGGGATGTTACACAGAGAAACCCCATCTCAAAAAACAAAAACAAAATTACTCTGTGTGTGTGTGTGTGTGAGAGAGAGAGAGAGAGAGAGAGAGAGAGAGAGAGACTTCACCATGGGATTGAACTCAGGTAGTCAGGCTTGGTAAAAAGTCAGTGCCTTTACCTGACTGACCCCCATTAAAACATTTTTTATTGATAAAAACACTTCAAACAGATCACATGACAGTATAACTAGCACACATGCAACTCCTACCTAGATTTAGTATGTATTTTGCCACTTTAAAAAAAGAGATGAAACTGTATCCCCAACTCTTCCTCTTTCTCTTCATCCTTAGGAGGGTATCATTTATTGTGCATGGAATTTTGTTCTGTGTGCACATGAATGCACGTGTGTGTGTGTGTGTGTGTGTGTGTGTGTGTGTGTGTGTGTGTGTGTGTTATACATGTTTGTGGACATACATGCAGGGGTGCACATGCACATGTATGCATGTGAGTGTTGACATCACATGCCTTTCTCAATTATTTATTTACAGAGGGAAGGTCCTCCCTGAACTCCAAGCTCATTAATGCAGCTAGTTTATCTAACCAGTGTGGGTTGGTGGTTATGGGGCTCACTGTTCATAGGTTGCACGTTCTTGTCAGGAAAATGCTTAAACTTCCATCTCCACATTTCTGTTTACTAATGTATAAAAGATATATTGATACTATGAAACCAATCAATCATTTGCATGATGAAACCTACCCCAAGGCTAAGGTAAGGTAAGATGGCTCCTAGGTAAGGTGCTGGCTGTGCAAGTGGGAGGATCTGAGTACAGATCCCTAAGACCTAAACAAAAAACTCTAATACTGGAAAGTGGAGACAGGGGGATTCCTAGCGTTTGCTGGCAGACACTCTAGTCAGTTGGTCCAGGTTTAATGAGAGTTCTTATTCAAAATAAGGTAGAAAGCACCCGAGAAAGACATCCAGTGTTGACCTCTTGTCTACACACACACACACACACACACACACACACACACACTTACACCTGCACACATATGTGTACACACAAGAAGAAAGAAAGCAAGCAAAAGGAAGGAAGGAAGGAAGGAAGGGAGGGAGGGAGGGAGGGAGGGAGGAAGGAAGGAAGGAAGGAAGGAAGGAAGGAAGGAAGGAAGGAAGGAAATCTACTCCAAAATTGGGGCTGAGAGAAGGCTTGGTGCTTACATGCAGATGTGCAGTAAATAGAAGCAGAGATCCTGTGTCTCTCTTTCACTGTCAATAAATCGTCTTCTTCCGGAGCACCCAGGTCACTTTCAAAGCTTCTCCAAAGACACCATCCAACCTCCTCCTCCATGTGGGAAAACACATGTTGCATTTCCATCCTTCTGAATGTGGCTCTGGTCACTCCTTTTCAAAAAATATTTAGCATAAACAAAAATGAAGAATTGGACATAATTCAAATTGCAGTTAGGAAATGACTTGTGCTATGGCTTGGGAGATGAATAGCCAGCAAAATGCTTGCAGATGTAGGGACCTGAGTTTGGCTCTCCAGCACCCAGTAAGGGCTAGGTGGGTGGAGGCCAGCCTGTAATACCAGCATCAGGAAGTAGGGGAAGGAGACCCCTGGGGCAAGCTGGCTAGCTAGGCGAGCTGCATCAGTGAACTCTGGGTTCAGCAAGACAGGCTCCTGTCTCAGTTAACAGCATGGAAGGCCATTAAAGACAGTACCTGATGTCAATGTCTGGCCTCCACACTCGCAAAACACACATACATTCCCATGTACACCACACAATACATGCACACTATGTACACATACACACATATGCACATCACACACAAACACATGCACACTAAATGCATACATACACATACACTCATGCAAAAAAAAAATGGCTTGAGCCATGCAGAGTCTTATTTTGTACATACCAACCTCCTTCCTCTCACACCATCTCTAATCCTTGAGAACCACCAATGTGTTCTTCATTTCTATGATAATATTGCCATTTTGAGAAAGCCACAGAATCAGATATGAATCAATACCGTCAAAGTTGTTTTGGTGACCAATTTTATCACTCAAGATGATATCCAAGTTTCTGCATGGATCAAGAGTTGGTTTCTCTTTGTTACTGAGTAGAATATTATGGTATGGATATACCACTATTTTTTTTTTTAATCAATCACTTCTAATAGGACATTTTTGTTGTTATTGGGGGTTTTGCTATTACTATGAAAGCTGCTGTGAAAAATTCATACAACTTTTTGTTTGTACAGAAGTACTTTTTTATTTGAGATAAGTACCCAATGTCTAATATACTGAGCAATTTTTAAAGAAACTGCCAGCCATGTGTCCCACCAGTGATGGTTGGAGATGCCTGGGACTTGAGAGTAGCAGTGTACACCTCTAATTTGAGCAATAGGAAGCTGAAAGATGGGGGATCCTGAGTTCAAGGTCATCATGGGCAAAACAAAGCACACACATGTAAAAGCCAGGAGAAATTTAGCTTGAACTGAGTTACCTATCTGGGGGATCTGAGGTATCTGTGGGAGCATACTGCCTCCTGTTGCTTTCTAACTTCTAACTGTTGTGACCAAGTTGTGAGACAACCCCCTCCCCCCAGCAAGACCAGCACAGAGCTGATATCTGATGCAAAACACACAGGGGTTTATTGATAACAAGCAAGCTCGGGCTTGGTCTGTGTCCAACACACTGGCTAGCCAGGTGAAGGAGGACGGCCCTGAGCTCTCAGGGCGAGGCGTTTTTTAAGAGAAAAACCACAAGCAGGGTAGTACAAGCCTTGGCGTCATATGATTGGGTGAGATTGTGTAACCTTTGAATTTACTGGTTGGGGGTTAGAGTTATCATTTTGGGGGCAGGCCTGGACAAGTCCCAGACTTTGTCCTTGAGCTGCCATGGAGGCTGGCTGGCCTCACATGTTCACATTGATGTACACATGCACGTAGCTCTAAGTTGGTGAGGGGTCCCAGACAGTAAACAGCTGGCTGAACCTTGAGCAGTCAGAGTACGTGCAGAAAGGGAGCTACTGCAAGGACTATGTCTTTTGTTCATGGCCCTCGAAAGGGAGCTACTGCAAGGACTATGTCTTTTGTTCATGGCCCTCCCAGAAAGTGCTTGCTCAAGTCTCAGGAAACTGAAATTGAGGCCTGATCTCTGAGAGAAGACTGAGCAGCCTGTTATGGCGTCTGCTTGGTCCTTTCATAACCAAGAACTAAAACTCTAAAAAACCTTAGACAAGGTCATGGCTGAGCTTAAGTGGAGGATTATTTTCTCCCTAAGGAATCATATTGTGTGTAAACGAAGCTCCTACCTGCACTCCCCACCTTACTGTTAACAGGCTAGTTCTTCGAATCATCCCACAGCAGCAGTTCTCAGCCTGGGGGTCGTGACCCCTTTGGGTCACATATCAGATATTTACATTACGATTCATAACAGTAGCAAAATTATAGTTATGAAGTAGCAATGAAATTATTTTCTGGTTGGGGGTCACAACAGCACGAGGAACTGTATTAAAGGGTCACAGCATTAGGAAGGTTGAAAATCACTGCCCTATTAGCTTTTCTTTCTCTCAGTGAAGACAGCAGGACCCACTTGAAACACAGGTGGTTTTTCTTTAAACTTAACACTGATCAAAGTGCTTAATGTCCCATTTGTCCTGCTCTCAGTGCTAATTAGAGTCCCTAAATCCAATCTCTTCAGAATATTGGTCCTGAGCATGTTAATGCTCTTTTCTGTTTTGTCTTCTAAACAAATTTATGCTTAGGATCTTCAAAGATAAATATAACAGGAGACATTATTTTATTTCTTTTTAACAAATTTATTTAAACAACTGAAATTCCGAAAATTAAACTTGACGTTTTTCATTTAACAGAGACTTCAAGTGACAAGAACTCATTGCCGTTAATACAAGAGCCCACAGGCTCTCAGTCTCTCAATTTGATTTGAGAGTGGAAAGTTGTGGGGTTTTCTGGCTTCCCAGAGGTGAGATGCATGCAGATTTCTTCTCAGCCCCAGGTCAGGGCTTCCTCTCCATTGCTCTCACCAAGCTCGATTCCTAGGTCTCTGATACAAGTAACCCAGCAGACACCATGTTGTGTGAGACTTACTGGGGAGATGTAACACACCCATTACTCCCCCTACATAGAGAACTCAGGACAGACCATGGTAACAATACTGTCAAAGTCTGATTTGGTTGACCAATGAGTTTTTTTCTGGGGTTTCTTTCGGCGCAGGGGTGGCTCAAACGCAGTCACATCTCTGAAAAGCACAGGTTGACTCTCAAAAGCTACACACCAGAAATGCTCTGTGTCACTTGCAGGCAGCTCCACAGGCCAGGGCATCTCCTCTCAGCGGCTCCACTGCTCTGAGCTGCTCCCCCAACCGCTTGTTCAATGCTTCCATAAGCTTTGGGGAGGGGCCCTCAGTAACAGTGTAAAGACTTGTGAAGTCTATTTTCTGAGTCCCGGGAGCCTCCCTCCTCCTTCCTGGAGGGACTGTTTTAGTCTGGAGGAAATTGCTGTATTAACGCACTAGGACCACAAAGGCCTGGGTCTCCAAATGGAGAGGTCTCCTCGGAGCCTAGGGTTTTCCTACCCCCATGCCAAGAACTGAAGAGCTTCTGCACTGTAAAGGACAGCGAGGCAGAGACAGTTTAGAAGGGAGCTCTGACCACAGCAGGATGCTCCTCAGGCGTGAGGCTGGACTGAGGAACACTAGCCACTCTGGCTCTACTTCCTTCCCTGACTTCCAGTCAGAGAATATTGTGGTTCAAGGGGTCAGGAAGCTGGATTTTGTTTGCTTGTTTGTGTTTGTTTTATGTGTACAGGTATTTTACTTCCCTGTATGTTTGTGTACCATGTACCTATCTAGTACCCTCAGAGGCCAGAAAAAGGTATCGGATGCCCTGAAACTGTAGTTACAGACAGTTGTAAGATGCCTTATAGGTGCTGGGAATTGAACCTGGGTCCTCTGGAAGAGCAGCCAGTGCTCTTACCCACTCTGGGACATCTCTCCAGCAAGCTACTGTTTTGAGCCTAACTGGTAAGGGTGGGCCAGGCTGGAGGAAACATATCAGCTAACATAAGTAAACATATCAGTAAACATAAACAGCCAATCATGTCACTGCGCAATGACAATGTTGTTTTGCTCACCAAACGTTGCTCTGTAGACCTTTATTACAAACTCCTGTAAAGACAGGAGTGGATATGGAACCAGCTTGTGCAAATTCTCTCCCCTCTACTCTAGAACTCTGCTCCTGGCTGTCATTCCAGGACCCAGGTCAATTCGGACACCGCCACCTTTAAAATGTGACTTCCAGAAGGAACTCAGAATTGGAGAGGCACCTCCATTTCTGTCAACCAGAAAGTGGAAAACGGTGTACTGGAAGAGGATATCCAGGAAAAGTATTTGATGCGTGTCGCCTGGGCTCAAGTACTATGGGAGAAAGCCTAGTCCTGATCACCTGACTGCCCAGCCGCAAGGAAATCTTGGAGACAGGGCCTGTTGGTATACAAAAAGGTGGAGAGGGGATCCAGGTGGCCAGCAGCCAGTCATCCAGCGGCAATCATCCACACCTCAGCTCCCGCCCCATAGCCTTGCCGGCTCACCTGATGTCTAGATAGGGCTTCCGGTAAAGAAGGGACCCTGTGGGCCTGGGCACTGGACTCTGCAGCACAAGTTAGTATGAACTTGTGGGGATCGGACCCCACCCCACTCCTTCCCACAAGGAGCAGTGTCCCTGTGCAGTCTCAGACCCACTCTGCAGAGGGCTGTTTCCCAGTTCTGGAAAACTTGTCAACTTTTCTACCAGATCAGAATAGGAATGGGCCGAGGCGAGTTTCCGGAAGATTTGTAGAGCGTTTCCTTCATCCTACGTGGCTACGGAAGTAGACGATAGGAAGTCAATTCAGTTGTACAAACAAAGGGAGAAGAAATAGTATCATATCTATCTTCAACAGATCGTAAGCATTTGACTCTCAGGAAGTGGAGGGTGCCCTTGAAGTAAGTTTTCATTGACAGATCACAGGGCGGGGGAGGGCTCGGAGTGCCACCAGAGGAGTGCACAGGCTTAGGTACACTCCTTTATTACTGACCCACCCCCTGTAGAGGTAAGAGCTGATGCGGAACCAGAGCGTGCAAATTCGCTTCCCCTCTGCCCTTGGCCCAAGGGCACCCACACAAAATGGGATTAATTGGGATTATGGGGGCTTTGGCTGCTACTCAAGGATGAATGCTTAATTTATGTCTCAGTGGTCTTGACTCCAGCCTGATTAAACCGGCTCATTCAGGCTATTGTTTGCCAAGGACTTTCCTTTCAGAGTGGCTACAGGTGGCGCTTTTCTATGACAGACTTTTAGCCTTGTTGCAAACAGTGCGTGGCGTTAATGGATTGCTGGGATAGCACCTTTCCCTCAGAAATAGCTAAAAGCACAAACAAATTCAAAGGTTCTTCCTGCCGCGTTTCAGGGCTTTTGTTGTGATGGTTGAGTGTCAACAGGTGTGACTGTTTCGGAGACCACAGATAATGGCGGTGGAATTGTAACTGGGCGAGAGAACACTTGTTAGAAACATCGCCCCTGAAGAGAGGTGTCAATATTGACAGATGCCTCTCTCCCTGTTTCAAAAAGAATTACTTATTTTATTTCTCTCTGTCTCTCTCTCTCTCTCTCTGTCTCTCTCTCTCTCTCTCTCTGTCTCTCTCTCTCTCTCTGTTTCTCTCTCCTCTCTTTCTCTCTCTCCTCTCTCTCTCTCTCTCTCTCTCTCTCTCTCTCTCTCTCTCTCTCTCTCTCTCTCTCTCTCTCTCTCTCTCTCTGTTCCCACATGTGCACTGTGCCATGAAGGTCACAACCTTCAAGAGCCAGTTCTTCCTCCTACCACATGGAATCCTGGGATTGAACTTGGAGCATCAGGGTTGGCAGCACGTGTCTTTACCGGCTCAGCCATCTTGCCAGCCCCCTCCGTTTTATATTTGAGGCAAGGTCTGTCACCGGACCCAGAGTTTGCAGTTCTGGATAGACCGGCTGGCCAGCAAGCACACAGAATCCCGTAGTCTCCACTCGCCAGCACTGGGGTGACAGGCGCCCACCACCTCGCCTGGTTTTCATGCGGGTCCCAGATAGTATCCTACCTCAGGCTCTCATGCTTGGGCGGCAAGCGCTGTATGCCCCAGTCGGTCCCCTCCTCTTAGCCACAAGCTCCTGTGAATCAAAAGATGCTCCTGTGGCAGGCCTGGGCTTGACGGTGCCCCAGAAGGAATGGAGCTGAGGATCACCTTATGATACTCCTGTGCTGGGTCTCCCCCTGGGTTAGGTGAGGGGCTTGGGTGCATTTCTGCAGTTCTCTGGCGTCTGGCCCACGCTGCTGTCATTTGCGGTAATGGGAAGGTCAGTTCCTCTTCTGTCTGGATTTAAATGAATGCTGTCCATACGCCTGAGCTGGCTTGATGGGTTTAGCCATGTGGTTGACTTGCCTCAAGTTGATTAAGCAATTTTTGGCCAATTTGATATTTTCTTATTGCCTTGACCCTCGGGGTTGTCTAAAGGGCCAAATTGATTTGGGCAAATCCATGCTGCAGTGTAAAGACCTTCAGGCTGTTTCCAGAAGCCACACGAACATGTTCAAAGGCAAATAAGCTCTTTGTCCACATAGAGCAGAAGCATTTTAATCTAAAGGAATGCTTTAAGAAATTGTTGTCTGGGACTTTTTGGCTTAAGTGAAAATGAAGCTTGTGGTTTTATCACAGACTAACATGAGAGAGACTTGTATACTAACCACACGATATGTAATTAGTTTAATTAATTAGTTACTATAATTATAGAAACTTGTTTCCCAGCATCAAGTACAAATTGCTACAGAGATCATGAACACCATTCTGTATTTTGTGTTGTCTGGAATACAGTAATACTGATCAGTAATATCATTTCTCCTGGCTTCATGTAAAGAAGACGGCTTATAAAACAAAATCCTTTACCTAGAAGTCCACCATATTATATTTTAGAAACTGTGTGGTGGAGTATTCAAACTTTGATTTTGATGAGGATTCTATAAGTGTAAAGAACTTTATGGGAGATGCAATTATGAACACATTATGGTGTTAATTAAATATTACTTTAACTTTTATAATGTATTATCTCCTGAAAATACTTTGATGATAAAATTTAGGATTTAATCAAGTGGGGAGCAGATGAGAGTAGAATTGATTAACTCAATCTGACTGTGAGGAGAACAGTGATCCCAGGGAAACAGATAAATGAGAGCGCAGGAGTTTGGAAGGGAAATTAGGCAGCTCCATCAGACAACCTCAAAGTTGGAGAGAAAGTGAAGATGTTGCCGGATTCAGAATTAGGAAAAGTGAAGGCTGCCATCTGTCCTGATGTCTGAGGAAGGCCCTCAGGGAGGGCACACTAAGGTGGGGGAGGATGCCCTGAGCATCCTGGGAAAATACCCTGGGTATGCCGACTGGGACAGGTCCATCCCCAGAGACTTTGCATGGAAGTAAATATTGCTTGTAAATAAATAACAAATATATACACATACATATTTAGATGGAGTTTTTTTTCATTTCCTTTTGTTTTGCTCTAAGAAATCATACTGGAAGATGTCATCTAAATTTCAGGTTTTGCATTCAAGTTTGGTCCTGGGTTAAGAAAAACTTAAGTGAGTAACACTGAATTATAGACTTTCTGGGGCTTCACATTACAAGCATTCTGCATTAGTATTACACTCCCCCAACCCCCACTGTCTCTCATATCAACATCTAAATACTGGCTAAATAAAATGACAAGTGCCACCCCTGTCCCAGACTCCTGTGGCTGCCAGGGCAGGGCTGAGGTGCCCAGTCATATCAAGGAAGAACTGGGACATCTGCCTCCAAATCTGGCCTCGCCCCTGCTTCAGACATCAACCTCTTCCGGCTGGGTTGTGCAATTTCAACTTTCTCTGTGTGCCTGTGCTTTCTTGGGTTATCTCTCAACCATAGCAGGAGTCCACCATGGAGGCAGGGCTGGGACTGAGCCTAGGATCTAGAAAGGCATTTCACCACTATGACCTTGGATGACTGGCTCCCTCTGGGTCTCAGTGTCCTCATCGAACTATAGGGAGTAGCCACAGCATTGTCACAAAGGCTAAACTAGTCCACCAAAGCAGTCAGAACAACACCTGGCCCAGTAAGCCTGCAATAAATATTAGGAAAACAAACGCCATTATGCTGACACCCCAGAAGTGGTGTGTGAATGGCTAGACATGTTGATTCCAGCCATTGGAAGCATAGAAACCTACAAAATGAGATTTGGTTTTTCTTGTGTTAACACCGAGACATTAATTTTTCAAGCTGATACCCCGAATGGACCTTGAATATTAACCTAATTTACCAAGAAATAAAACCGCTAGTCAAAATAGCAGGAGCATCGTAAACCATAGATATTATCTTTATATATTTTTAAATGCTTATCACAAAATCACTTCTTTTCATTACATGTTTATGTAATGAAAAGATTTCATATAGCCACACTGATTTTAATGTCTTTTTAGTGTTTGGAAAATGTGTAACAAACCTCAACTTGAGCCATGACTTCTAAGTTTCTGTCTCCGCCGAGATGGAGACAGGCCATTCTCCTCTTCGTCTCGGCTCTCACAAAGCAAGCAGCTCCAAACAGTCTACAAGTTCGGGGGTGCTGGCACGACTCCGAAACCTAAAGAGATGATAAGAGACAGCGGTCAAGTCCTCCCTCACGCTGTGGGGCGCCATCAGCTTCCCCTTTGGCGTCGCCTTTTATTTTTGTCCAGAGTTTAGTTTGCAGGATGCCTTCCAAAGGCAGCCTGGCCATGAGTGGCTCCGCAGTTGACGTTTAGCCATTATTTGTTTCTGGGCCACCATTGTCTGGCTTCGACCAGGCGGTGTGACAAGTGCCGTGTAAAGCAAGAGAAGGGCACTGCTTGAGCTTGAGAGAAGACGCGTTGGTAGCACAGAACATTTTAAAATCACCTCTTGATGGAGTGAAGGTACCGTGTCGGGGGTCATTGAACGGGAGTGGGGAAAGCCCCCGTGGGAAAGTGTGGCCTCCGTGTGGGCAGGAGTGGGCAGGGAGGAGACCAGAGAGCGAACACTCTTCAAAAGCGACTCCTTGTCAAGAGCTCAAAGAACGAAGGCAATCAAGGGTATTGCCAGCAGGCAGTGAAGATGGGCTGTGGCACTCCCAGCGAACAGAGCCGAGGGATGACTCCTGCTTTTGGTATTTGGGACTCCTCTTGGTCTCAGGTCCTGCTTCCAAGCTCCCCACCACATAGAAGTTAGAAAATGGTCCTCAGAATGAACGTAAGGACCACCTTTAACAGTGGACTCAAAGCCCAGAAAAAGATGGATTTCTTTCTGGTGTATGAATAAATTTTGAAGAAACAGAGAAAGATATTTCAGATAATATTAGCCAACGGTCTTTGGTGGATATTTTTACTTCTAAAATTTGTTTTATTATTTTATGGGTGTTTTGCCTGCATGTATGTACAGTACCTGCAGAGGCCAGATGAGGGCGTCAGGTCCTCTGGGACTGGAGTTAGAGATGGTTGTCAGCCTCCACGTAGGCACTAGGAATTGAACCCCAGTATTCTTTTTTTGGTTTTTCGAGACAGGGTTTCTCTGTGTAGTTTTTACTTCTAATATTCTTGGTAGGCTACCAATCACAACAAAAATGACATACCTTTTATACAACAACTAAAGTTGTTGTATAAATGTGTCTCATGTGTGTTGGGCTAAGTGACGGAAGAAGTGGAGACCGAAAGATCCTTGCTAGCTGCCTTTCATAAAGCAGACAGGAGCTTCGGTGAAATACAGTATTGACTCCCGGGAACCTGGCCTGGCTCTGCTCTTACACCATTTGTTTAAAGGGACGTGCTATAGAGGACAGAGCAGCATTAAGTGGCATGAAGTCAGCCTGTGGCATCCTTACCTCTAGGGGTCAAAGAGCCTAACATTGTAGATGAATTTAAAAGGGGGCTAGACAATCCGGCGGCAAATATTAACGTTTGCTGCCATGCGTGTTAAAAGGCTGGTAATCAAATCTCATGCCTGGGAGAGTGAATCAAGACTGTGAGGGCAAGCCTTCTCCCTTCCCCCCTCCTAGGCTCTTGTCTCCCAATCAGGACATAGTCCCAAGTCGGAGGGAGGAAGATGCTCGAATTTTACCTGTGTCCTCTGAAATCACACAGCCCTCCGTGGCTCAGGACCTCAGTGGGAGCTGAAGGCTGTAAACTCTGAACCAAGCAAGCCCGAGGCTCCCAGGGCAGGAGACAGCACTCCTCCCCCATGTCATCTGACCTCAGCTGCCCCGCGGGCAGAAAGCTGCTTACCCCGAATCTGCTTCCTCCTTTCATTTCCCCCTCTCACAGCTCTCCTTCCCCCTTCCTCCGAGTTTCTCCTTCTGGGGCCAGCTGGTCCCATTGCAGGGGCAGGGGGACACAATACTGCAATGTCTCGAGGCCATGAGAGACATCATCCCTTTAGTCCTTCCAGAAACTTCCAGGAATGTGGGCTGAAGACCAGTTGGGGTGTCTGTCAGTTCTCTTCACGCTGTCACCTTTTCTCTTGCCCTCTCTACATGGCTACCCTCTCATCCCTGGCATACAGACGTGCTAATTCTCCTTAGCACAAACCAAAGCTAGTCACACACTCCTCCTGTGCCCAGTTACCTCTCCAGCTGCTCTCCCTGCTTACACTCGGAGCTGTTCACACAGTGCATCTCCCATCCTCACCCCTGCGGATGTCTTCCCGATTCATCCTCTGTCCTCTAACTCATCAGGGTCTTAAATCAGCTCCACATGATCTCATGTGACTTTGCCTCTCCCTGTAGGACCGCCTACCCCCTCCTTTTTTTTTTTTTTTTTTCTTATTGGCATCTGAGTTGCCTTGTTCCCCTGGGTTTTGACCCAAGTCTCTCACCTCTTCATGGGTCCAGATCAGCTCTGGGGCTCCTTTCAATATTTCCACACTCTTTCTCTGGAAAGAATGTTCTCACCAGCCCACCACTGTACACCACTGGTATGCCAAGTTCTCAGGTGTCTGAGTCCAGGACTGCTGCATCCTGAGTCTCCCAAAGACGTCCCACCCAGATGCAAGATGGCCAGAAGTCAAACTCTCTGATTCCCTTGCTGGTTGCTCCCTTCCAAATCTCAGAACATCACCCACACGCCCGGAAACACACATCATCATTCTCTTTCTCGTGTCATCAATTAAATCCATTATCCTGTGCCATCAATTCTGGTAGAACAAACCTTGAACAAACCCTGCCAGACTGTCCAAGGCCCTGGTTTGAAACTCCAGCCCCTTCCTCCTCACTGGCATTGCCAGACGCAGTCTTTCACTGTCACCGAATCCTGACAGGCAGGGCAAGGCAGTTTCTGAGGATCCAGTGGCCTTGTCTGGACAGACAGCTCCAGGAGGGAGAAACAGCAGACTTGCACATAGCCTCAGCAATTGTAATCTCCAAGCCTCCTATATAAACCCCAAGTATCCCCTTCCCCTTTGGTAGACACCCTTTCCACCCTCGCTGTTTGACATAAATAGTCCCATCTGCTGAGGCCAGAGCAGTCTCTTTTCTGAGCCTCTGTAGCTGCCTTGGAAATCTAACAAGTTCCACCCCTGAAGGAGTTCAAAGTGTCGTTCACTTTGTGGCCACCACCCACGAGAACACCCTCATCCTTCACTGTGGCCATACACCAGCCTCCTGGCCATTCTCATGTCCCTCTCCGGCTTATATGAAATCTATTCATTTACATAAAGCCTGTGAGGTCTTTAAGGCCTCAGTGTAATTCCATGCTTCTCTGCTTAGAGTTTTCCAATTGCAACTCAACTCACCTACAGGAATCTGGTCCCACTCCCCCGCCCCCTGCGGCCATGTCTTGTTTCTTTCCGGGTCCTAAGGCTGCACCCACCACCCAACTTCATCTTAATTCCAAGCTTTCCCCAACCTTGGGGTTCCTACATTGTCAATCACTCCACCTGCAATATTTTTTCTCCCACTTTTTGCCTCACTGGTTTTTTATCAACTTTTCTCACGTCTTGATAGAAATGTCACTTTTTCATGAAGAAGTTCTTTGATTTCCCAATCACAGTTAGACCCCTAATTATACACCCAGTTCCTTTTTTTTCCTTTTATTTAACTTAATATACTTTTGTGTTAGCTAATTTTTTTCTTGTCACTGTGACCAGTTTCCTGACAGAAAGATAAGGAGGAAGGATTTGGTTCACAGTTCAGAGTATAAGCCATCTGGGCAAAGAAGGCATCATGGTGTGTGTGTGTGTGGATTGCTCCACGGCAATGGCTTTTCACGCGATACCCGAAAGGGCACGCGGAGCTTGGACTGGAAGGGAGGCAAGGGTGTTTTAACACTTGAAGGCTTACTTTCAGGGACCCACCTCTGTAAGCCATGTGGCCAGCCCCAAACAGCACCTTCAGCCCAGAATCACATTTTCAAACAACTGATCCTGTGGGGGACATTTCATGTCCAACCATCACTTTGTAAAGATGTTACATGTTGACTTCTTGACAGTCTTGTACTCATGAGTTCAGTGAAGTCAAGGGTTAGGCCTGCCTTGTACCTATAACCAGAGCCTACGTCCAGGCTTCCACTTAGTGGGTCCTTAGTGTGCCTCTTAAAGAATACACGCTGGTCATAGTGTAGCCAACTTCTGAGCACCCCCCATGGAAGGTGATCCCTATGAATTAGAGTACTTAATCATGTTGGCATTGTAGATGGTATTATTATTTCCCCATAATATCCTCAAATGAATTATTATGCTCTTTGTAATTGTTAAGCTCAGGAGACAAGGTTCCTGCAAACCAAGGTCTTAGCTTAATGATTGAATGTGCTCCCTTGTCCTGCCTGGCTTAGAGGACTTGCAAGAACTTGAGTTTTGGCTGGTGGATAAGCACTCCAGATCACCAGCCACCAACATGTAGAGACAGATGCACAGGAGCCGGGAACCTGGTCCCAGTTCTCAGGACATAACCAGTCTGGCGTAAAAGAAAGACAAAGTCACATAAAACATTATGTACCCGATGATGTGTGTCAACTGTAAACACATCATGCAGATCCTGCCTCTCTGTGGGACTGACAAGGGGGTGTGCTGGGAAGAGTTAGACAGTCAGGGCTCCAATCCTGCATATTTTGAGACCTTGAACACACACTCTCCCTCAGGCTCACCTTCCTCATCTGGTAGAACGGCAATAATGATGTCTCCTCTCCTCTTCCTGCTTCATATGCCCCTTGTTGAGAACCTGTTCCCTGCCAGATCCTGTATCAGACTTGCTGAGCTAAGGCTTTTCCCTGCACCCTTTCAATAGTCCCGAGAAATCGCCGTCAGTCCTGCTTCATCCACAAGATGTTGGAGGCCCCTCGCTTCTGTCCAAACTCACCCAGGCTAAGGAGCAGTGCGCCTCCACCGGAACTCTGGTCTGACACTACATTTACGCTCTTTCTGCCCCTGTGCCCGGTAAACGTAAGGCTTTGTAGCTGGACGATGTTCCACAAAAGCAGGGTGCCATTTACTAGCTGAAGCAAGTGTAATCCAATGTCTTACCAAGTATCTCTAGATGCCTTTGTGTTTTGTGTACAAAGGACATTTCAGAGAAAAAGTGAAACTAGGGATGACCTCTTCTCCAAAAGACGTTTGTGACCACGTTTCTTCGACTGATGCAACTTTCCACAAACCAAGCAATGATTTGATAGCTTTGAATTGTGTTTATATGACAATTTTTTTTTAAAAAAGGAACATATCTATTATATAAAACAAGAAATGCCTGTATGTGAGGCACATTTGCAAGTCGACTGTGAGGTGCTGTCACAAGCAGTTAGAACTAAAACACCTTTGTCAAAGTGAGTTAGCAATGTATATTGTGTGACATGGAAGGAATCCTTGGCACATTCATCGTTCCTGTGTGAACCGTCTCAAAAACACCTAAGAGCTGGCAGACTCTCTCCAGCTTCCCTAGGGGTGTACACAAATAGTCCATTGCCGCCACCGCCTTATACCACCCTCCCTGGGCGGTGGACTCAGCTGCAAGTGCCCCGTTGACCTGTCAGCATGTGGGCTCCGAGGCCCAGCAGAGGGAATGATTTGTTCTGGGCTAGAGTCAGAGAGATGATTGTCTGTCTCAAACCGTCACTGCAGAGGAGAATGTGGGGGGCCGGTGGAGTGAGGGGACAAGGCAAGGCCTTATCTAGTGGCAGAGCAAGTACTAGGAATATTGTTTGAACGTGCTGGGAGCTGTTGACACATGGCTGGAGAATTCTAGTTCCCTCCTCTCCCAGTCATGTGGGAAGACTGACTCCAAATTGTGTCTGGCTCTGTGACATTCTTTGGCCGATAAAAAAGACGTGGACTCATGCCACTTCTGGGCACTAGCATGTCAGAGCCAGGCTGTGAGAGTCTGTTTTCTTGCTGCCTGAGGCGAATCCTCCAACTTTGTAATGAGATGCTGAATTACTAAGATCTAGTGGCAAGATGGGGGACTAGTGTCTACGGGAGGCAGAGCCCCCCACCCGAGCCAATCTGCTGTGGATCAGTAGACTATGTTGCATAAGGAGGGCATGGCTCGCCCTTTAGGAAAACTCCAACATCAAGAATGGACCAAGAAGCTGTTTGTGACCGCTGCCAGGAATACAGGCAAATGTTTCACGAATAATTAATGATTAATTAATTAATTAATTAATTCCTTGTTAATAATTAATAATTAAAGCAGGGGGCCTGGGAAGATGGCTCAAACAGTAAGGTACTCATGGTGTAACCACAGAAGACCTGGGCTTGATCCCCGGGACACATAATAAAGCAGCCGAGCATGGTGGCCTGTGCTTGTGATCCCAGAACTGTGATGGTGTCCACTAAGCCTTTTTGACAGAGCAAATTACTCTGGACTTGGCTGATGAAACAAAATTGCTGGTCCACCTTTAGTTCTCAATTAGCCGGGGGTGATGACTTCAAAAAGATACCCACATGTGGATCAGACGTGGGGACTTAAACCTGAATGGAGAGCACCCGAAGGACTGAAAACCAATCACAGCTTTCCCCCAAATATCTGAGGAAGGACACATAGCCCGAAGGGAGCAGGTACTAGCTAGAAGCATTTGGTACTTGCCCAGCGGCAGCTTGGGAAGTTGAGATTCAGTTCTCTGAAGGAAGAGAGGGGAGAAGAACACGTCATGACCACTAGGGAATGTTCCTCAAACAGAGCGGGCAAGCCAGCTTTCAGAGGATACAGCTTGACTTCCTAGCATGACTCTCCCCTAGCTCACTCAGTTAGAGACAGCTGATTAAGCACAATTGCTGGTCCTCTTTCTACCCCAGGATGAAAGAGCAGTAGTGATGTCTGGCATTTGTGTGAGACTTCAGTTGTTTTATGAGTTATGTTTTATGAGCACGCCTTTGGAGTTTGGGTTTCCTTTTGGTTTTGCATTGCCATGGAGAGGAGCCAGGGCCTTACTCATGCTAGGTAACTGGGGTGCCATTGAGGTATGACCTCAGCCTACTTGTCTCTTTTGACTCCCACATAAACCCCTACTCTACAAATCAAAATTCAGGCCAAAGCACATTGTTTACAAAAAAAAAAAGACTGAAAACAGGTCCCCGTGAGAGTGTCTCACCTGGACTGCAGACCCTCCCGAGTCCCCATCAGTGTGGACACTCAACAAGACCCACTCAGAGGACACTGTGCAGAACGTGTTTTTGGTATTCTCTCTCACCAGCTTTCCCCACGCTTTTCAATGTGGTTCAACCAAAAGTGCTTACACAAACTCTTTCCTGGTGAGCAGCAGTATTGGTGATGGGTCCTGGGCAGTCATTTTGGATGCAAACATACTAACTGCTGGAACAGCCTTTCGATCGATTATTTGGCCATTGAGTATGTAACTCTTCTGCCAGTGTGGCCAGGTCTTAGAAAAGAGACTATGCCGACAGTGGCAGAGCATCTTTAGGATCGGAAGGCTAGCGTTTGGTAGACCCACGTGATGGATGCTGAGGGCAAGGTCTTAAGCCAACACAGCATTAGTTTAAGAGTCTTGTTCTAGTTCTTGATTATCTCTTTCATCTGCCCGGGGGGGGGGGGATCTTTTGAAAATTTCTTATTTATTGTGTGTGCACACACATGTATGTATGAGTGCGGGTGGGTGCATGCTGTGGCACGTGTGTGGAGCTCAGAGAACTTTCAGGAGTCAGTTCTTACCTCTGACTTTGCTAAGTTAGAGTTTCTCTTGTGGTTTCTTCCATTACTCTAGGCTAGACCACATCCTCCTCCCCCACTCCGTCCCGTGTGTGTGTGTGTGTGTGTGTGTGTGTGTGTGTGTGTGTGTGTGAGTCCTAGGATTACAGATGCATACATCACCATTTTACTTGGTGTCCAGGGATTGAATTCATGTGTTCAGGCTTGTACAGCAAATACTTTTACCCACTGAGCTCTCTTTTGACCCTACCATAGTGTTCTACAGCCATATTTAATACGCTCTCCAGATGTGCTGTGCAAGGCCTAAGTCAAAGGCACTAAGGGACTCTCCACTTTCCATCTCCTAGTATTTCCCAGGTGAGGAGGAGGAGGAGGGACCCCCAAGGGGAGCTCTTTCCTTCAGACTCACAGGTAGTTACAGCTCCTGCCCCTTGAGTCAGCTGAGCACCCCCGCTGGACAAGCGCCCCATGCCCACTGAGGCAGGCCGGGTAAAGCGAGTATCATTGTTGCCTGCTAGGAATGATCTACTGCTGCCCCGGGGGCTGGGAGGGAGACGATCGCGTTTCTCTGGGCACATCTGTGTATTTCCTCACTGCCACCACCACCAGCCTCTGCTCTCTGCAGTGTGTCTTCATCTTGTTACCATAAAAATCACATATCAGTTTGGGCTGCGAGGCCCAGAAAATGCACACGCACCATGTTAAATGTTATGGTGTGCAACATCATTTATTTCTTCAACAATTCGTTCCAGAGCCTGGCCTGGAGCTTTGCAGAATTCTCTTTCTGCGTCCTTCTCTCCGGCTTTTTCTCTCTCCCCCACCCCTCTTCTTGCTCTCTTTCTCCCATTGACCACTTGTTAAATCTTTTGTTTGTTTCCTTCTTCCTCCTGGGACCCTCCGACAGGCAGGCTTGCCAGATTCATTTTCTGATCAAAGCTGTTTGATTTGGTCAATTTTGCCACATTGGAGACGTTCTCTATTACAGAGATAAATAGCTTTGGGCTAACTGTCAACGAAAACTTGTAAGCTAATAAATTATTCCAATTTCTTCCCTCGGATTTCTCTGGAGACAGCCCTAGGAAATACACTTTTTGATTAGTAAATTTCTCTGTGTGTGTGTCTGGACATTCAAATGTGTCGGCTTTGATTAGCACCATTGCTTTTCAAGTCGATGTTGGCTGAGGGGCTGTCAGTTGCCGGCAGTCCTGATGCATAATGCATCAACTGGGCCCGGAAACGGGAGCCTCTTCCAAGACTGGAAAGGCGGGAAAATTGCCCTAACAACCTCACTGGTTTCCTCCGCACCCAAGGGGGCTCAACTTGAAAGTCTTGACAAGACTTGCCTGGGCGTCAGTGGCAAGCCACCCACGCTGGGCAGAGAGGCCTTGAAGAGACCATGACCACGGCCTGCACCAAGAACAAAAGCCTTTGCTCCATCTGCTCAGGCCAGCACTTCCTCCCCGACCATCTCCCCCTGCATCCTCACCCTCACTCCATCATCCTGGGTCTCTGGGCAAAGGCCAATCCTCCCTGGGCTGGCCTGGATTTCCTTTTGCCGCCCCTTGGATTCTGCTTTGCCGTTTGTCTAGTTAAGGGCCCTTGGGTTGTTATAGAAACAATATTTTGGCTATAACAAATCAATCGGTGCGTGTGAACGCAAACATACAGATCATTTATCAACTGCAAAATACCCTAAATTATGACCTTTCTAAAACCTATCAGAAGGGCGAGCGAATGCATAACGTAAATTAAAGTTTGAAGGGTCAGCGGTTTTTACTTTCACTCTCCAGCTGCCTTTCACCTTCTAGGTTTAAGAACAAGAGGGCTGTGTAATTACATTTCAATGGGGTGCGGCGGCTCATTATTCCCAGCTCTACCAGTCTGCAGCTCCATTTTCAACCGAGTCAGGTACGTTTTAGCAGACATTAGTTGTTGGAGGACCACACTTGCTCTTTGGGACTGATAACATCTTTTAATGCATAGTAGCACTATCATCTCAATTTAGAAAAAGCAAGACGGTGAGGGTGTTTCCCTCAGATCGATACCGTTGTTCATATTCTAGAAAGGCGGTAAGATGTGCTCTTTGCCCCGCAAGGTGCTCGCTTCCTCCCATTACCATTTCCCCAAATCCCCACCAACGTTTTGTGTTGGAGCCCACTGCACTAATGGAAATGGGTGGCTTCCAGCAGAAAGCCCTTCGGCTGCCAATCATCTGGCTGATGGTGAGGCTACACCACTGGGTACGAGGCTCCCAGGCTCCAGCTCAGCCAGGAAAGGCAGCCGCAGCCACTGTGTTCCTTCAACCTATGGAAATTGAACCAACCAGCACCTTCGAAACTGTCCCTCCGCAGCATTCTGCTCCGCTCTGCTCCGGAAGTGCAGTCGTAGTGGAGTCGACTAAACAAAGGCCAAGAGGCTTGTTGTGTATCTGGAAGAAAGAGACAGAGCAGCCTTCGAACTCTTCAAGCAATCAACCAGCCCGAGTGATGAGTGAAGAAGATCAGGCCCACTCAGAACGGTTGTGTGTGAGCGTGAGAATGTATACACATGTGTGTCTAGGTGTGCATGAGTGAGTATGTATGTAAAACGGAAGACAGAGGCTGGAAGAACACAGGTCAAAGGGCCAAGCAGTTCATCCTGGAGAAGGAGGAAGAGGTTTAGAAGTTGCGTAGTGATGGAATCCTTTACCTCCAAAATGCTACTCTTACTTCTTCGTGTAATAAGAGGGAAGGTAGGCAGTGAAGGAATGGAGGAGGGAAGAAGAGAGGGAGTAGGTGGGAGGTAGGGAAAGCAGAAATTTATTTAAATTTAAATTTAATTTAATTTATTATTATTATTATCACTATTTGGTTTTTTGAAACAGGGTTTCTTGGCTTCCCTAGAACTAACTCTGTAGACCAGGCTGGCCCGGAACTCACACAGATCCTCCTGCCTCTGCCTCCCGATTGCTGGGGTTAAAGGCATGTGCCACCACCGCCTGGCACCTTTTTATGTTTTTAATGGTGGTAAAATACACACAACACGAAACTCACCACGTTAACCTTTTCGTTGTTGTCGTTTGCAGTGTTGGGCGCTCTGCCTCCCTCGCCTGTAACTATTTTAGAGGACAGCTCTTCATGTGATTAAATGTTTGCGCAGTCCAGCTCCAGAACGCCTTCGTTTCGTGAGGTTAAAACTGTGCTCATAAGCAGCCCTCACCTCCTCCTAGTCCCTGGAAGCCCTCATTCTGTTTCCTGTCTGAGTCTGACCTCTTGAGGTACCAGTATCAAAGAGGGGCAGGCAGCATTTGTCCTCTGGTGTGTGGCTTCTTTCACTTAGCGCTGTGCTTTCAAGGCTCACCCATGTTGCGGCAGGT